>NC_052052.2:114666926-114966926 GCF_903992535.2 Arvicola amphibius
AGTACATCTTCATGTATGCATTACCTTATTGTGTGTTAACTAAAGCATCATGGGATATATGCCATTTAGAAGCAAAGCATTTTCATGTTATTTTATGGCTAAGCAATCAAAGCAATTTTCAAATATATTTGGTAGCTAATATATGTTGCTTTAGGGACTAGTGATTGACTATGGCAAAGTTGTGGCTTGTTTTGTCTCCTGTAGCCGAGTAACTGTCTCCAGGTTCTAAAGACTTCTTATGACACAAGGAGAAATTCTGTGTTATTGTCCCAAATTGAACATGATTTTGTAGGAAAAATTCTTACTGCTTTGTTTCATTTTCTGTAACCATGACAACTAACAAGCAAGATGAATCTTTCAACATTTAAATTTCATATTTTCACCATAAAATAAAGGTGACAAATTTCCTATAACTTGAGCATGTGTACTGTCACTAAATACAGCAGGTTTTTCTATTCTGCAATCATTAAGCCTCTTCAAAGCCACAGCCATTCAAAACAAAAGAGAAAAACAAATATCCACTATCCTAAAAATGGTCAAAATTTTCTTCCTAAATTCTGTTTCTATCATAAAACCAGAAACCTGTTTACCATTTGATCAAATACCATATTAACAATTAAATATTCATAACCTTATTTGCATATTTAATTAAATGTATTCATGGTTGACTACAACAAATATTAAAAATGAGCTGGTAAGATGTCTCAGTGGGAAAAGGTGTCTGCTGCCATTCCTGACCACTTGAGGTCAATCCCCTATCTCCTAATATTGAAAGAAGAAAACACCCCTGCAAGCTGTCCTCTGCCCTCCATATGTGCACTGTGGCATATGTGGCCAAGGTAGAATAAATAAATATGTGAGCAAGCATGATAAAAAATAATGCTAATCTTTCCTCAGTGTAAGTCTCTTCTGGCAGTTGCTATCTGTATGGTTCACTTTTCATGTTTTTTACATCATACAGCAGACAAAGCCTTTTATTCATACGTGTGCAGATGATGAGAATGTTTGGCTCTCCTCAAAGGGAAGAAAAAGAAGTGCATACAGTGTTCTTGGTAGATGTTCACAGAATTTCGGCATGAAACAGTAAGTCCAGAGTTTGTCAGCCAAGCTCTGGTTACACAACTTTAAGGATATGCATTTCCCTAAAAACATGCCCTAGGGAAAACCTTTGCTAACATTTAGACTTGTTTTGCAGTGTTGGGGATTTCACCCCAGGATGGCATGCTACATAAACAGTCTCCTACTGAGCAGCTCCTTGAAAGTCTGTGTTTTTTTTCTAATAGATCCTTCATAGTCATATTGCCTACAACTTTTCTTTTTGTATTTTTTTTTTATAAAATCCAAACATTTCACTTTGCAAAGCAGGCTGAGGGAGTCTGAAAGTAGAAGATGTTGAACCAAGAGAAATGAAAAAGTGGTACATTGAAATCTGACGATATGATTACAATGGCATAATCGGATAAGCCCTAACTACTGAGTCTGCCTTATCATTTCGCTTCCCCATGCAAAGGCACAAATGCAGAACTGTGTAACTGACGGCCTGATGGATGACTGTAAAGGTGTTAAATAGGGAGACTAATAAGGCTGTGAAATCCTTCTGACCTAAATGCTGCAATACCGCCATCAGCCACAGCTCTTACAATGACTTCACGCAGACCTGGGGAGATAGCTCAAGGGGTAAAGCCCTTGCTGCACCTGCATGAGAATCAAAATTCAAGTCCCCAGCACCCACACACAAAACTGGATGATCATATGTATCTGTAATCTTACCACATGGTGACAGAGACAGGTGTCGGATCCGTGGGGCCTCTGGGTACACAGTCTAGTCTATATGAATGCTGAGTTCAGGAGGAGACTTTTTATAAAAGGGAAATGGACACCAGTCTAGGAAGATGGCCAGTGTGGGTTTCTGGTCTCTAATGGATACACATAAATACACATAAAAGTCAAGTATCATGTAATGTTTATAAGTGCATCGATATGTCAGGTTACAATTTTAGGTCAAGGAAATATGAGAACAAAGACTAGCATATGTCCATCAGAGTTGACTTGTAGATTGCAGGCTTGCCTGGAATTTCTGCTCACTTCCGTAGCCTTGTCACTAAAAGAAGACCACGAAGGGAATTAAGAGATAGAATATAAAAAGGAAAGGCTTTGAGAGAGCCTAGTCTGTTTAGATGCGCACCTTCCTGGACCTGGATGGAGGGGGGGGGAGGACCTTGGACTTCCCACAGGGCAGGGAACCCTGACTGCTCTTTGGACTGGAGAGGGAGTGGAAGGGGAGGGAAAGGGGGAGGGACATGGGAGGTGGAGAGGAGGCAGAAATTTTTAATAATAAAAAATAAAATAAAAAATAAATAAAAAGGAAAGGATACTAACATAACAGGCACTCTGTGCTCTGTAAACAAATCCAGCCAGCATTTTTAGGTCCTTATTTCCAATGTCTAAGCAATTTATGCATCCACCACCAGTAAATCCCTGTTGCATACTGTATTTTTATGAGTAACTAAAAGTTTTGTAATTTTTAGCCTGCCATGCAATGACTTAAGAAAGATTCTTTCCTAATATTGGGGCTTAAAGAGCTTTTGGAATCGATTCTTTTCTTTAAACATAATGAAACCTAGAAAGCAAGCACAACAAAGCAAAACTTCATAGCATGATCAGTTTGGCCCACAAAGCAAACCTAAAATCCAGTCTAGCCACTGTGATTGGTTGCTTTCCAGGGCGCATTCAAGAGATTAGTTTTATGGGTTAGTGAAAATTTGATAAAATTCCCAAAGCAGGGCTCCTATTAGTAATTTATTTCAAAAATAAAACCTATTAAATGAATCTCTCATAAAACATAAAAATCTAGATGTCTGACTTTTAGAAATACTCATTTGTAAATTATTTAATTTGGGAAATAGAAAAGTGCGACATACAATGAAGTCTCCAGCTTCTCTGACACTGGCCTTGGTTTCTCAACAGTTTTTGCCGCAGAAAGGGCAAACTATTATCGCAGCTCTTAAGGTCTTTGATTCATTAACATTACTGCTCTGGCAAGCTTTGGGGGTCACTGGCAAGTGAATGTGCAGGGTCAGGGCTGACCTCGAGTAAGTGCTCTTTATATTTATTTTACCCAGCAAAGGAATCTTAGGATTATGCTAAATATTAATTTTATTTTTTCTGAAAGTCCACCCAGATAACCAGAATGTTAAAGTCAGAGTGATGTCACTTTCACCCGTCCTTCAGGTCACTAACAGGGAACACAGGAACTAACATGCCTCAGACTACTCTTTGGGGCATTTCTTAGGACTGAGGATTCTAGCGATAGCTGTGGTGCTTATACTCTCTAGACCTTTTCAAAATATATGCACTGCAGTTCCATTAAAACAAACAACAAACAAAAAAAACCACATAGAAAGTCAGAATTCCATTTTCCAGAAAAGAATCCAAGAAAATCTTTCCAGGCATGAATAGTTTAAGTTTTTCTTTAAAGTTTCTCACTCCTCTCTCTCTCTCTCTCTCTCTCTCTCTCTCTCTCTCTCTCTATCTCTATATCTCTCTCTCTCTCTCTCAATAGGTGTGTGTGTGTTCCTATATGTGTTCTCTTATACATGTGGAGGCTAGAGATCAACATCGAATGTCTTTCTCTATTGTTCTCTCCCCTATTTTGTGAGGCAGGGTGTTGAGGGATATTTATACACTGTTTAATATGTATTACTGTGATTGGTGTAATAAAGAGTTGAATGGCCAATAGCTAAGCAAGAGGTATAGGCAGGACTTCCAGGCAAAGAGAGAGAGAGAGAGAGAGAGAGAGAGAGAGAGAGAGAGAGGGAGGGAGGGAGGGAGGGAGGGAGGGAGGGAGGGAGGGAGGGAGGGAGGGAGGGAGGGAGAGGGAGAGAGAATCTGGGAGGAAGAATCTAGGTGGGCAATTTTGCCAGCAAATTCAAAGCAAGTCAGATATACCATACTAAGAAGAGGTAACTGAGCCACATGGGAGAATGTAGATTTAAAAAGTATGAGTTAATTAAATTATAAGAGCTAGTTGGGGAAAGTTTAAGCTAAGGTCAAGCTTTCATAATTAATAATAAGTCTCTGGTCATTATTTGCAGGCTGGTGGTCCAAAGATATTTAGACAAGAAAGCTTGCCTCAACAGAGTATCTCACTGAACCTAGGGCTCACAGATCTGACTAGGTTGGCTAGCCAACAAGCCCAAAGGAGCCTCCTGAGTCTCTGCCTCCTGAGTTCTAAGGTTACAGGTACCAACTCGCATACCAACTGTTTTACATGCTTGCTGCATATCTAAACTCAGGTTATCAAACTTGCATCTCCCCATTGCCTCCAAGTTGCTTCTACTATGTAATGCACTGAGAAAATGCTTCCATGTTCTCTACTTTGATCAAAAGAAATACAGGTTTTGTCTCCCTCTCATAAATCATACTGATGCATGTGTTACCAATTCTGCAGATTGATTCTCATTTTAAATGGGATATCCTCTAATGAGTGAAATCTAATTAGAAAGCAAATCACTTCTCATTGCCTTAATTCAAAAGTAGAAAGCAACTATGTGTTACCATTTCATATGTTCATAAATCATAGGATAACAAGTATTCTGTATTGGGTTGATTCAGCCTCTTAAGAATGGATAGAGGCAGAAGTAGGACTGTCATCAGGCATCAGGAGAGTTCACATTTTATTTATGCCACAGCAAAAATATAAAGCACAGTGAAGCTATGATTATGGAAGATAAAAGAAAATTATCAACAACAGAATGTTTAAGGCAATAGATTTATATTTACAATCCTGTCATGTCCTTACAGGATCTCATACATTTGTCAAAACCCAGGAAAGGAAAACTTTGCAGCACAAAGAGAGAAGTTTGCATGGAGACTTTTCAAATTGAGAATATACTGTATAATCTCAGTCTAGAAGAGGCATCACATTCCCAAGAAGTAGCTACAGGTAGTTTTGAAACACTCAACATAGTTACTAAACTTGAGTCTTAGGGAAGAGCAACAGGCACCCTTAATCACCAAACCATCTCTGTAAAGTGGATGTAAGCAGTGTCTGATTCATAAGCTTTGCCTGTAAAACTAGGTCCATAGTTAAGGTTTTGAAAGTAGTGAGATCATGTTTGTAGGATTTTACCAACAGAATATTTCAAGCCGCTAGAGGATGACTGTTTAACTGGATGAACATCTACATAGGTCACAATGGATCTGATCAGTGATGATACATATATGGGGATAGGTAGACAGATGGTAGACAACAGAAACTCTAGTAGCAGGAATACTTCTCTTTGAAAATGATTCTATTATATAATATTATGGGATTCTATAATAGAATTGAGTCAGGAAATAATCAAGATGGAGGCAAAGCATTTTAAATATTAATTTATAAACTTAGAAAAATGAGCACAAAATAGATGAGAAGAAAATTATAGCAGTCACATTCTATGAGGGCTGCCTGCAGTGAACCTGAGAGGAAGGACATGCAAGGCAATGGGAAATCATGACAGATCCCTACAAGAAAAGCAATACTCAAACTCAATGGATAAAGAAGAACCACTGGGTACCTCAAGTTCATGGGCATGTGGTAAAGATACTTGGTTTTTTTTTTTTAAACCTGAACTGAAATTGTCCTAATTTTCATGATAGAACATACTAGACATAGAGAAAACACTAAATTAGCTTACATTGCAAGTGCACATTGAAAAAGAATAATCATTTAAAATTACATGTCAGTTACTTTCTTAGATTGAGATGAGTGATCCATATGTCAATAAAGAGTACTCAAAATGAGATGAGGCTGTTTACAAAGCATCCTATAGCAAAGTCCGAGGCCATGTTTGGTCTTTGTGATTAGAACTTCTGATCATGGATTTATTTTTAATTCTCCACAGGCAATGGGAAGGACTTTAGACAGAAATTATTTTAATGATCTCTTTAATTTTTTTTTTAAATCTGTGGTGAATTCAGAATAATTAACTTTAAAAATAACTAGTCCATAATTGAATATGGAGTTCTAATGACGAAGAACAAAACCTGGATTGATAAATAGAAAAACAATTCTTTATGTGCTAAACAAATTTGTGAGAGAAATGAGCTGAGAGCAATCAATGTCTTGATCTGATGGGAATACGGATGCCTCAGTTCTGGCCCACAAAAGTAGTCAGATCATGCCTTCATTGCAACTCTTGATTGGACTGGGCTGCGTGTCTCATAGGGCCTACTAAGTCCCTCTATAATCACAAAGAGCTGTTTTTCTGGAGTGAATTGTGAAAAAAAAAAGGTCCATAGTGCTGGGCTAAACCTCAGCAAAGGGTTTTAGATGTAAATTGAATTTAATCAGTTGTTTAATGTGCAAATGAGAAAACTTTAATCTTCTTTTAAAAAAAAACAAGGAAGAAAGTTCTTGTGAAATATTATGGAATC
Organism: Arvicola amphibius; assembly: GCF_903992535.2. Lineage (NCBI taxonomy): Eukaryota > Metazoa > Chordata > Mammalia > Rodentia > Cricetidae > Arvicola > Arvicola amphibius. The sequence goes on from NC_052052.2 coordinate 114,673,344, forward strand.
TTTTGATTTTCAACTTACAAAATAAGATTTTAAATAGATTGAATTGTTTGGGGATGAGATGTGGTTTTCACCAAGGAGTCACATTAATAAAGAATAGGAAAAAAACACAAGCAAATGTAGAAAACTATACATATCACAGCTTATATATGAACTGTTCTCCCCACGCTGTTAGCTCATATACTTGAACACTTCTTCCCAGCTAGCGGTGCTATTTTGGGAAGTTATGGAAACTATAAGGTGAGACACATCTCCGTAGGAACTGTGTCACTCTGGGTGGGTCTTGAGGTGTTAGACTATCGCCTAACTGCTTGTTTATTATCTGTAGAAGGGAGCAGTGGCTGCGTTCCCACCTGGCTAGCATATGCCCTGAAATAACAACACACAAACTGTGTTCATTTAAACACTGTGTGGCCCATTAGTTTCAGCCTCTTATTAGCTAATTCTCACATCTTGCTTTAACCCATATTTAGTAGTGTGCGTAGCACCACGAGGTGGTGTCTTACCGGGAAAGATTCAGCATGTCTGACCTGGTGGCTGGCTCCATGGCATCTGTCTCACTGAGGAGAGGCATGGCATCTGTCTAACTTCCCTTCTTCCCAGCATTCTGTTCTGTCTACTCCACCCATCTAAAGGCTGGCCTATCAAATGGGCCAATGCAGTTTCTTTATTAATCAATGAAATCAACACAAACAGAAGACTCTCCCACATCAATTATCTGCTTCAGAACTGAGACTACAACATGACCAGCCACTTCACACACCTGACACCATGCCTTCCTCACTGTGATGAGCTGTTCCTCCTTAAATTATAAGCCAAATAAACCCTTCCTTCCACAAGATTTTTTGTCAGATATTTAAGCACAGAAACAAGTAACATAACTAACACAGTAGCAAACTTCCATAGGTTCCAGAATATGATAAATGAAATAGGTATAAAAAAGTTCAAAAGAAGCAAAAATGTAAATAATTCAGAAGGAACAGAGGCTAGAGAGAGAGAGAGAGAGATGAGTAGGCAGTTTGGAGTGATTACAGAAGACCTGGAGGTCAATTTCTAGCACCCATTTGGGGGTGGTTCACAACCACTCATAACTCCAGTGCCAGGGGATCTAATGCCTTCATCTGGCCTCCATGGACATATGAAGAGAAGTAGCATGTTCATACATGAGGAAAATAAATTAAATCTAAAATTTAAAAATCACAAGGAATGTGATTCATAGTTTGATATGCATTTGGGGAAGAGAAGAAATTGAGACAGTGGTTCTACACTTATGGCTGCAAACTCCGGAGAAGAAGATTGCACGGCCACTCTCATTGATCCATTGTGCTCCCGCTTTTCACTCCCACTTAATACAGTGTCTATGCTTTCATATTCTTCTGAGTCATTTTCCTAGAAGTTGACTTAATGATTTTACTTTTTTTTTCCTCATGGTTTATTTTTTTTATATTTAAAAATTTCCATCTCCTTCCCTCCTCCTCCCCCCTCCCTCCCCTCCTTCTCCCCCTTCCCTCCCCTCCCCTCCACCCATACCTCCCCTCCCTCCCTCTCAAGGCCAAGGAGCCATCAGGGTTCCCCACTCTATGCCAAGACCAAGGTCCTCCCAATTCCCCCCAGGTCCAGGAAGGTGATCGACCAAGCTGAGAAGGCTCCCACAGAGCCCGTCCATGCAGAAGAATCAGAGCCCAGAGCCATTGTCCTTTGCTTCTCAGTCAGCCCCCGCTGTTGGCCACATTCAGAGAGACGGGTTTGGTCGCATGATCCATCAGTCCCATTCCAACTGGAGTTGGTGATCTCCCATTAGTTCTGTCCCACCATCTCCATGAGTGAACACACCCCTCTCGTTCCTGACTTTCTCCCTCATGTTCTCGCTCCTTCTGCTCCTCATCAGGACCTTGGGAGCTCAGTCCAGTGCGCCAATGTGGGGCTCAGTCACCTTAATGATTTTATAAACTAGCAAATTGCACAAGGCTTTCCTCAGGATCCAAATGAGCAGCAATCGTTCTGCAAGGCTACTAAATGATCCTCTGTTAAAATCTAGCAGCCACACTCAGTTATCTGAGTCACTGAGGCTGAACATGCTCCTTCCCATACGATGTCCTTCTCAATCTATTTTATGTTGATTCTATCACAGAAGATATCTTGTTTTAAGTTTGAAAACTCAAGTAGGTAACCCCATGTTCACCATCCATTTTAATTGCCCCACATGAATTTAGGTAACAAAGGACAAGAAATTTGTTGCTTAAAAGTAAATTCCCAAAGCCCAAAAGTTCCAGTGTACTTTTTTGTGTCTTTTCAGCTTAGGGTAGCAAAAGTCTTCTTTTTCACTTGTCTGTATAAATTGCTACATCTGAGTGTGTCTCTGTAAATGTGTGTGTCTGAGTCAATGTATGTGTCTGTGTCAATGTGTATCTGAGTGTGTCTGTAATTGTGGAAGATGTTTGGTCAAAAATGACAGCCCTATATCCAAAGAGTCTGAGATGACTGGAAGCATCTCCTCAGTCTCTGGCATCCATATTGGGATGTTTGGTCATAAATATCACCTCAGCTCCTTGTCACACCTCGATGTCCAAAGAGACTGGAGTATAATATTAAGCTGGGGGCATCACCTCAGCCCTCTAACACCCCTATTTCCAAGAAGTGTGGGATGATTGGAAGCCCCTGCTTGGCAGTTGCCCTGGTTTGGACTCCAACTCCCAGCCTGCTAACCACTGAGCCCACCCCAGGGAGGGTCAGGACCACTCCCCCAGGCTACTTAGGCTTTAGTCAGAAAGAACTCCTGGTTTGGGTTTGTATGTGTGTTCTCTCTGTCTTTTCCTTGCCATGCTCTCCTGGCCACCCAGGATCACAGTCTACATGGGTATTTGATGTGTTTTAATCTGGTCTGATTGGATTTCTTTGCGCTAGAGGAGCGGCCTGTCTTAGAATTTTTCCTAACATATGGAGGTTTTTCCACCAAAAGGGTTCATTTTTTTCCCCATTGGTCCAAGGCCCAGGGCCGTGCTGGAAAATGCCCTATCCATGTGCCCCCTCTGCCAGGCAAGTTCCCCCTTTAAACTGCATGTGGGTAGAGTTTTGGGGGCTCTCGTTGAAGTCTCAGCCATGCCGAAAGCCTAATCCACATGACAAAAGCCAGAGTCTTTCACTGAGATGGGATTTGGGTACAGGGAGACGTCCCTCACTCACTTCCCATGCACCTCCATAAGTGAGTCAAGGACTCTGTTCGATGGACGCATTGCAAAATGCTCCAGCCACACAGGCATGCTTTTAAAATGGGTTTCTTGTGATTCCAAACCCATTTCAAATGCCCTTAAGCAGCCATTTACAAAAATCTTTTTAAATTGAGGCTATCTAACTTAAAGCAAACTACACTCCAAAAGCCTGCGGATTTTTTAGATGCATGCTCTCATCCTGCCCCTCACTTCTGCTTCTCTCCCTCTCTCTCTCTCTCTCTCTCTCTCTCTCTCTCTCTCTCTCTCTTTTTCTCTTCATTCACAGCCAGTGCTCTTGTCCTGCCCCAACTTCCATTTCTGATGGGACCCAGTATGGGCCAGGCTTTGCACTTTGCTTGTCAGCCATGGTGGTGGCTGCAGCTCCACTGCTATCCGAGCCCAACATGGCACACTTGGTCTCATCAGCCATGGTGCTGGTGTGAACAACAAGGGCCCAGGGCCCCAGGGCGGGTAAACATCAGCTCAGGAGGCACAACCCATTCCCCTCCCAGCTTCTATGTCCCTTACTCCTCCCCCCCTCTAGCTGTTTCCTGTTTCTCTTACTCTGAGATTTTAAAAAAATCCTTTTCCCCTGTCCTTCCACTCTAAAGCTCTGTAAATGTTTTGTCCTTATGATTCTGTTCCCTCTTACAATGTCTAGGCAGCTGACACGAGTTTCTAAAACTGCCCTATTTGTCTCTCTGTTAAAATAATGTACTTGATTTATGTTTCTGTGTGCATGTGTGCTTCCAGGTTACAACAGCTTTGGAAAAATATAAATACTTAGGTAGCCGCCATTTTAACCTCACCACCATCTTTGGTAAGGGCACCACATGTGCCAGTCTGCCATCTTTGGTAAGGGTAACCACATGTGCTAGTATTCTACTAGCATTGATAAACATTAACTAATTGGATAAAAATACATCTAAATTTAGCTTATATGCCCGGTTTAAAATAACAGGTAATGAATGGTACCTGGTTCTCAAGTGCCTTTACAAATCTGAAATCATGGCATTTTAACAAGAGCTTCTAACACAGAGACTTGACAGCTTTTGTAGCACCCTTACCTCCTCCAAGACTACTCATGGTTACAGAAGGACCATCTGCCTCCAGGCTTGCCCTTGGCATTGGCAAAGCCACTCACGCAGCAAAAAAAAAAAAAAAAAAAAAAAAAAAAAAAAGCTGCCTGCCCCTCCAGCTTCCTGGATGCTTTACCCAGGGAATTGATTGCCTCATCCTGCCAAGCCAGGTAGATTAAATCTTCACCACATGGGAAAAATCTTTGGGCCTCTTGTACTCAACAGCTAAGGGCAAGCACTGATTCTAAGACTGTCATTCTCCAAGGACTAAGGAGGGGATTTGGGATTGCTTGCATAGCTAAAAAGCTCTCAGTTTTGCTCATTTATCCCTCATATCTGTCTAATGACACCTGACAACCTAGTTACTGCTAAAAGACAAACAGGTAAGCCTAACAGGTTTCAAGTGTGTAGTCTTACCCTAAAGCAATAACCTTTTGCTATGACACCAAGATGTAAATCTGTTTCAGTTCTTTTACCGGTTCCTGGAGAAGTTCTACTTCTGTATCAAAAAATCAGGTCTGGTCTCCAGACCCTTTTGTCAATCCCAGGCAGTTTCAAGCATATTTTACAGGTCACTCCTGCTGCCTTGGGCCACAATCAACTTACAAGGTGCGCTGAAGATAACGTCAAAGATAAAGACCTACAACAGCTCCTGGGACTTCACTACTGGTACCAATTCTCCTAGATGAATGACACCTACCAACTCAAATCTGGTTGTATCTGATACACCTGAGCCTCACCTGTCCAACTAAGGCACTTCCCTGTTCCAGTTTTTCTGGCAGTTAATGCATATGACCAGTAATAACAATATTTTTCCTCCTAGCCACCTGTCTTCTCTTCACCCTCAAAAACCAGCTGCCTCCAGGATGACAGCAAACCAGATGACAGTCCAGTCACACCTCTTGCTGAGCATGGACTCTAATTCCCAGCTTCCCCATGCCCATAGGAAGTGCCAGACTTGAGCCAACACCCCTATATCCAAGGACTCTGGAATAATTGGTCAAAAATTACAACCCTATATTCAATGAGTCTGGAATGATTGGAAGCATCACCCCAGTCCCTGGCATCCATTCTGGGATGTTTGGTCATAAATATCACCTCAGCTCCTTGTCACACCCCTATATCCAAAGAGTGTGGAATTGTAATATTAAGTTGGGGGCATTACCCCAGCCCTATAACACTCCTATTTCCAAAGAAGTCTGGGATGATTGGAAGCCCCTGCCCTGGTAGTTACCCTGGCTTGGACTCCAATTACGAGCCTGCCAAGCACTGACCCCCTCCCTGGATTTATTTATTTAGGATTATGCCAGAAAGAAGAACACATGGTTTGGGTTTGCATGTCTGCTCTCTCTGTCTTTTCCTTGCCATGCTCTCCCGGCTACCCATGACTGCAGTCTATTAAACACGGGCATTTGATGTGTTTTAATCTAGTCTGATTGGATTTCTTTGCGACAGTGGAGCAGCTCATCTAAGGACTTTTCCTAACAGAAATGTGTCAAGAAAATCCATGCATACCTCATGTCTGAGATACAAATGGTGACAAGATTTATCAGAGAAGAAACGTATAGCTAACACAAGGGAAAGTTTTCTAATATGACTCAGTTTACATAGTAAACATGCATGCCCTCAGAATAATTAATGTTATCAACTTTATCAACATTATTAACATTATCAATAATATATAACTAATACATCAATCAACTGTGTAGGCCTATAAATTATGTGCAAGTATAGATAGCCAAATCATTATAAAAAAATAAAAATATTCACCACATGATTAGCCTTGTGAGCTAATTCAGAATGCTTTACATTACAGTAATTGAAACACCTGTATTTTGGTACCCTCTCTATGGCTAGTAAGTATGGCAACCATTGTGTAAATAAAGTTATTTTCATATCATTTTATTATCAATCGCCCCAGGCAGGGAAATTATGGAGATGATGAAAGACTGTGAGATTCCTCACTCTGTTGGCTCCACCTCCTGGGAGCATAGCCACCGAATATCCTGTGGGTGGTGCTATCTTGGTGAGTGACGGAAAATAGTCACCCAATACTCATAATATGCAAAATTTGCATTTTGTTTTCCAATGGCCCCTCAGATATGTAGGAAAATGAATTCAATGTCTAAAAGGGTATAAGAAAAGGAAGAGAGAGAAAATTTATTTTTCTAAGAAAGACATTTATACATATTTGTATGCCTGTGTCTCTCTGTGTATATTCATCTGTGCATGTTGTCTTCAAAGAATATGTCGTGACAGGGACAACTCATTAGTTTGGAAATAAATGAGACAATTCGCTCCAAGTTGGACATAATGGAAGGTCATCCAGAATGCACTGAGTAGCAATCAAAGCTCAAGTGATTTCAATGGGACACATTTCCAGGTTTTTGGTTGCTTGTGTATTTGGAGTGATCCCATGGAGATTAACTCTGCAGAGTACCAGATCCCCTGAACACAACACAGCACCTGTGAGTCACCAGCAGGGCCACCTTCTCTTCCTGTAGCTCAGTAATCACCCCCATTACCTCCAAGGAAGCTAAGAAGAGTGTGCTGTGCTCAATCATGGCTTGAAGGACTGTTATGATACAATACAAGTGGGAACTTGGCAGAGTGTAGGCAAGGAGGTCCAAGGCTGGTAAGAGACAAACAGGCCATGCAGACAGAGCTTACATGGGGAGTTTTATTGGGAGAAGGGAAGGGAGTGGAGGAAGAGAAAGGAAGGAGAAGAGAAAGGGAGTGCAGAGAGGTCTGGGGTGGGGGTAGGAGAGAGAGAGAGAGAGAGAGAGAGAGAGAGCACTGGAAATCCCAGCATTCAAGAGACTTGGCAGAGAGGATCACCATGAGGAAGTCTGAGGTCAGCCTGGGCTGCAAACCCAGAGGGTAAGAAGCATAAAGGAATATTTCCAGCCACTCTCTTGATTGATGAATATACAGTTGAACTATCCTAGCTCAATGCATAAACTAACAGAAACAATGAAGCTGTTTCTCACAGAGAGTAGATTCCCGAGGGGTTCTAAGAAACTTTAGAGAGTGTTAAAATGATTATATACCCCCATGGGAGTTGTGGGTAAAAAGAGAGATGAGAATGAAACAATTCTCAGGGATGATACTGAAGCTGCCCATTTAAACGGCTATTTTAATGCATGTAAGTAACATCTCAATGAAGTTGAGTCTTTTAATTTATGAAAGGTCACTGGGGGATTAAATCAGCACCATCAGGCTAACAATAAAAAAATAAAGTGATGTGTTAGACTTCAGCAAAAGAAACAGCAATGTGTCAAAGGCAGCAGACAATTGTAACTGGCTCTTTAAGGAAGATTGGACTGATGGGACTGCCTGGCTGTCTTTATCCATGTTGCCTATTGGGCACACTATGATTCCTCTTACTTCACCTTTTCTCTTACACATTATTAACATGCTTGTGACAAGAATTTTGTCTGTGTTGTGGTCTGATGTTCAGTGGAGTCAGGCGTTGGTTCGAAAGGTGGGGTTCACTTCAACTGGGGGGAATGGATCATGGAGTTCCCTGGTGGATTCGAGAATAGAAAGAAAGGTCCCTGGAAGATGAGGCAGGACCAAGTGGCTGCATCCCCTTTCCAATCAGGAGGTGAACTGTGACAGTGTGTGTATGCCATCGCCTGTGATTATCTCAGGTTTTTATCTTTAATACTTACCCTCAAGTTTTATTTTATGATAAATGGTAAAAGAAATCGCATTACAAGCTACCAATAGTTTGATAGCATTGATGAATTCTCTAAATGAGATTTGAAACAACTAGGATCACTCGGGTGTCTCTCAGTGTCTTTGTTAATTATCATCTGAAAGCTATCTGCAACTTAGGACATCACAGTGGGAGTCTGGCCTGCATCTCCTGTCTGTTGGAGCCAAGCACTAAGGAATTGGAAGGCATGCCCTTCAGAAGTAACGTCTTCACCTCTCATGGGGAGTTCCATTTTCCTGGAAAAGAGAAATAATACCTCTTCCAGGCGGCTCCCTCAGAAAAGACACTTATAAGACTCTGATACTAAAAGGCTAAGAAAATTGATAATCCTTACTTACTTAAGCAAGAAAAGTCCCACAACGCTTGATCAACACAACCATTCCACTTCTAAGGCCATCTTCACCACACAGCCCTAAGGAAATGTTTCCACATTCAAGTCATAAAGAAAACGGCACAAGTGGAAAGGATGGGACAGATAAGAGGGCTCAAGGAGAGAAATGCTTGCCACATAGGCATGGGGACTCATGACTGCTAATGAAGTCAACTAGCTCATGTCCCAGGACCCACTACAACTTTCTCATGTTCCGGGAGTCCAGAGTGACTAACTCGTGTTCTAGGATCAGATACAAATAACTAATGCTCCAGGGATATGACAGGCTAACAAACAAGAGGGCTGGCTTGTATCTCTACTTTGTCCCTTATCAGGCAGTTCACCAAATATCTGCAATTCCATCTCCTGGGTATTTGAGAATTTGATACTCATTTTGGTCCTCTATGGCTATCTACATGTGCATGCATGTGAACACACACACACACACACACACACACACACACACACACACACACCACACTTGAAAAAAGCACCATGTTAAGAATTTATTGTAAATTATTCTTAACAATACTTAAACACTTACAAGAAAAATGTGTACTGGAACAAAAATCATTTGCCTTGTCAGTCATTTGAGAAATACCTATCACCATGCATAAAACTCAAGTCCAAGTGGGTAAAAGACCTAAACACAAATCCAGTTACACTGAATCTTAAGGAAATGTGGGAAATAGTCTTGAATGCATTGACACAGAAGACAGCTTCCTGAACAGAACACAAACGGCACAGATACTAAAACCAACAAATAATAATAAATGGTACCTCATGAAACTGAAAAGCTTTTGTAATGCAGAGGACACCATCAACAGGACAAACAGCAGTCTACAGAAGAGGAAAATATCTCCACCATCCCAACACCTCACAGAAGGCTTAGCCATCAGGAAAATACACTTCAAAACAACTTTATTTCATCTTACACCTGTCAGAATGGCTAAGATCAAAACCACAGTTGACAGCTCAGACTGGTGAGGATATGGAGCAAGAACACTCCTCCATTGCTGGTGGGAGTGCAAACTTATACCACCACTTTGGAAATCAATATGGCCATTTCTGAGAAAACTGGGAATCAATCTACCTCAAGACCCAGCTATATGATTCTTGGGCATATACCCAAAGGATGCTCAATCATACCACAAGGCCACTTGCTCAATTATGTTCATAACAGCTTTATTTGTAATAGTCAAAAATTGGAAACCACCTGGATGGCCCTCAACTGAAGAATGAATAAAGAAAATATGGTACATTTACACAGTGATGTATTACCCAGCTATTAAAAACAAGGACGTCTTGAAATTTAAAGGCAAATATATGGAACTAGAAAAAAAATCTTCCTGAGTGAGACAACCCAGACCCCAAAAAGACAAACATGGTATGTACTCACTCGTAAGTTGATATTAACTGTAAAGTAAAGAATAGCCATGCTACAATCCACAAACTCAGAGAGGCTAAGTAACATGGAGGGTCAAGGGGTACACTCAGATCTCTCTGAAAAGGAGAAATAGAAGAAATTCCATGAGTGGACTGGGGGTGGGTGGGAAAGAGAACATGAAGGATCAGGGGTGTGTCAGTGAGAGAGTACTGAAAGAGTCACCTAGAAAAGGGGGTCATTTCAGTGTCAGGTAGAAACTTGGTGCAAGGGAACCCCCCAGGAATCTACAAGGATGATTCCTAGCAATTGGAGATAATATAGCACAAACTGGTCATCTCCTGTGATCAGACAAGACTTCCAGTGGAGGAATTGGGACACCAACCCAACCACATAACCTTCAACCTACAGTCTGTTCTGCTTATGGGATGGGCTGGGGGTAAGGATGACATAGAGATTGTGCAACAATGATTGTTCCAGCCTGAAACCCATGCTGTAAGAGTGACCCCACCCCTGATATTGCGTGGAGCACCAGGACACAGAGGTTGGATGACCCTAAGACCCAGGATAGAACCAAACATGACTAGAGGAGAAAAAATTATGTCCATGTTATGATGCCTAATGGTATTCTGTTATATCCATCAATTGGTGCCTAGCCCTATAGTCATCAGAAAGGCTTTACCCACAACTGTTGGCAACAGATGCAGAGACCCACAGTTAAACATTAGGCTGAGCTATAGGGGGATCCTGCGGAAGAGAGGGAAGAAGGATTATAGGAGCCAGAGTGGTCAAGGACACCACATGAAAACCCACAGAATCAATGAACCTGCACTCATAGGGGCTCACAGAAACTAAACCAACAACCAGGGAATCTAGGTCCTCTGAATATATGTAACAGTTAGTATAGTTTTCTTGTGGGACTCCTAGCAGTGTGAGCAGGGGATGTCTCTGACTCCTTTGCTGGCTTTTGGGACCCTGTTCTTCATACTGGGTTTCCTTGTCCAACCTTAATACAAGGTGAGGTGCTTGGTCTTTCTACAACTTGACATGCCATGTTTTGTGGATATCCATGGGAGGCCTGCTGTTTTTAAAGGTGGGACAATGGGACTAGGAGGAGAGAAGGGAGGGGAAACTGTGGGCAGGATGTAAAATAAATAAATAAGATTTTATTTTATTTTATTTTATTTTGATTCATTATTTTATACCTTAGAGTGGATAAGGTTTTCAAAGTCTGACAGTACTATGTGATAGGAAGAAAGCGACATAATCCTAATATTCATTGCTCCTCTGAGAGGGAACGGCATCCACCACTTTGGGAGGAAATTGGGCAGTTTCCTATACAATAAAACATATGAGTATTGGTGATCTACACATAGGCATTACCCATCTCCACCCCTCACATGTCCCCATCACAGAATTAAAAGACGTTCCTAACAGAGACACCACAGCAACTTCATTCCAAAGACAGCATCGCTACTCAAGTGGGGAAAATACAGAAAAATTTAATTCCAGCCCAGAACTGTAGTGGCATTTCATTTGTATTTTAATAAATAAAACTTGCCTGAAGATCAGAGAGTAAAAGAGCCCCATTGGTCAGCCGTACAGACCAGGCAGTGGTAACACACGCCTTTAATCCCAGAAGACACACTAGTTGCTATAGAAATCAGGCAATGTGTGCCCTAGAGAGGAATATAAAATGGGAGGAGACAGCTCACAGACTCAGTCTCATTCTGAGGCTCTTGTAGGCAGAATCGCCTTTGCAGATTGAGGTAGAGGTAAGAGCCAGTCAATGGCTGTCTATTTTGCTTTTCTGACCTTCAGGTCGAACCCCAATTTTTGTCTCTGAGTTTTTATTAATCGTGCATCACAGAAATGAATGAACCACCAATGCACTCACATGGGAAAATCTCACATGATTTTATAAAACACTCTTTGAGAGAACCAAACCAGATACGAAAGTGTACACATCTGTAAATGCTGTGTGTATGAAGTTCTAAGCTAAGAGATAACAGAAGGATAGGAAAACTTAGCAAAATGTGAGCCTAATGGAATAGAAAATCTAATTTATATCATATTGTCATATTGTTATGAGTGTACATGAAACTGTTTGAAAGGTGCTTTGACATTGGTTTACTTTGTCATGTTAAAACTCACAGCATTTTAGAAAAAAATAGAAACATTTTGCCAATGGTTTTGATGGATTGAGATTATCCTAATTGTTTTCCTCTCCAAAAAAAATATTTATCCTTCTTTTGAACTCAAAATCTTATTAACAACGGGGGGAGAACCAGAGTCTTGGGTGAAATAGATCATTTTTTTCTGTTGTGCTTATCTTGAGATTGGGAGTTAGGATGCTGTACATTTGCCAAATCCTGCCCTGAATCTTGGTTTCCAGGTCCTTTGTTTTGTAAACTCAATGAGTGAATAACTGCACAATGAAGGTGGAGTGCCTGAGTTTTTAAAAGGTGGCTGAATATGAAAGAAATCTGAAAGAAGAGAGATAGGAATTTACTGTAGAAAGTGAGCAAATGGGATTTCTTTCCAGGAAGAGCCCTGGAGCGGGTTTGCCAGGAGAGTTAGGACTGCTATGTGGCAGGAACGCTATCAGTTTGTTTTGTTTTGTTTTGGGTTGGGTTGGTTTTTCGGGACGTGGTTTCTTTGTAGCTTTGGGGCCTGTCCTGGAACTCACTCTGTAGAACAGGTTGACCTTGAACTCACAGAGATCAGCTTGTCTCTGACTCCCAAGTGCTGAGATTCAAGTCGTGCACCAACACTGAACATCAAGAAGGATATCTTGGCCTGACAGCCTAGGAACTTTTTCAAGAGTGATGTAATTTCACTGAGATTTGTTATTTTTCTTCTATATTAAAGATGAGGCAATGGTGGGTTACACTCTGGGCATTCCAGCCTGTCCCAACCAGAGGGATGATCATGCACTCCTAATAAGATAAGCTGAAGCCCTTCTCTGTCCATCTTTGACTTGTTAGCTGTTGACCTTGGCTGATTTTCTGGCTACTAGCTTTATTCAGCACTGCTTGTTGCTGAAATTGCAGGTATTACTGGTCCCTGACTTTGGTTGGGCCTGATAGCTGTTAATCAAATCTTGATGAGTAGACAAATACTATCCCATGAGAACTCATGACAATCACAAAAATATAGCTGTGCTTTTCATGGTTGCCTCGTATTTAGCAACTTGTCTCTGTGATGGAGTGAGGGGGTCTCCTTCCTAAAATAAGTGAAGAGATTTTAGAAGTCATTGTTGTCCACAATGAGCACTCCATAAAAGGACAACAGTGTCTTGCTTGTATCTCAGGGAGATTTCATGAGATCCACTCACCTGTTGACATTCTATTTGTCTTCCTGGAGCCCTGTCTTCTCCTTTTGTTCTGGTCAGTTTGGCTGTCTCATAGCCAGTTATATGCCCTGGTATTTCTCAGCCCTAGTGTTTCTGACCTCATCATATTAACCTTGACTTTCCTTTTAAGCCCAGCATTGATTTTCACCACAGTATTATACTTGGTTGTTTGATCATATCACATCATTGTCGACAGAAGGAGAAAATGATTCGCCATTGATGAAATAGATTTGACAGTCCAGTTATAGATTTAGAGAGAAAAAAAGAGACATAAATACAACTGAACTGAAAAGGGTGAGAGATGCTAGGGAAGACCCACAGCTGCCTGACAAGGTGGTACGTGCATGAGTATTTGGTGGCCTTCAGAAACGTTCAGAGACGTGACTGTGCTTGCCCATAGAGAATCTCATGTTCTCAGAAACATACTGCTGTTGATGACACCTACAAAGAAGGTATTACAAAATGTGGTGCGAGCAAAGTGCCAGTTCTCATCTTCATCATCTTCATCATCTTCATCAGCTGTGTCAGCTTGTGAGCGTCCATCACAGCAGGGCTTGTTGATGGTTGACACTCCTTCACAGAAGGGGTAGGAGCGGGTCACCGGACCCTCACCTGATATGCCCAGAGCTTCTCTCAGATGTTTGTATGAAATTCTGCCTTCACTCCATGTGGTCTTAGGTCTGGAAGGTTCTAGAGTATAAGGGCTGGAAGAGGTTAATTGAAGAGGGCCTTCCATTGAGCAGCTCGGGGGGAGTTATCAGTGTTTGAGGAAGTTCTGCTGCGTCTACTTTTGATTCACCCCCATTCCTGCCAGAAGCCCTTCTCCTATCCTCTATAAACAAGTCCCATCAATTCATTGCTTTCCCAGGGTAAAATCTGACAGAATTTGTACTTTAGTTTGTTGTTGGTACCATATAATGAGGGAGCAGATGCTGTTTATGTCTCCCCAGTGAATAAATTCTTGAAACAGCAGGGATGACTGAAGGCAATGGTCTTTTCCTATTATATCAGGGGATGTAATAAGAAAGGCAAATGGGTAGTACTAGTGACTGTCCCATTCACACTGAGACATTCAAGAAGAGCATGAAACCCACCCAAGTGCATGGCTATGGGCTTCTCACAGAAGAGCTGCATCAAGTAAGACATACCCCAGTACAGATATAAGGTCATCAAGAGAGTCACAGTTAAGTATCTTAGCAGTTACCATGTATTCTAGTTTGGTGGCTCCCAACTTATGTATGAAAGGGTTACTAAAAAAGTTATTTTCCTTTTCTTTCTTTCTATTTTTATTATTAGTGAGATTATAAATTGGCTCCAGGGTGCCTTGAATGGGAATGGGATGATCACAAATTCTCCTGAGAATCCTAGAAAGTTGCCAGTTGCCAGCTGGGAAGGGAGAAGGGCCTTAAACAGCTGTTAGCTGTGCGGAAATTCTCACTTCTCAGCTCACAAGAGGCTTCTGCCAGGCTCCTGGGAGAGTGGCTGCTTTGTGTGCCTGTGTCTCTGAAATTACCAAGGCCTTTCTGTCCTACACCGATCTCACAAGAGGCACAGAGGCCAATATCTGATGTCCATGTAAGAGTTGTTCTCATTAATCCACAGCACTGCTGGTCACCTGTTGGGAGCATAGCAGATCCTTGAGCAGATCAGATCGCCAGGGGAACCAGGAATGTTAAGCATCCAGGACTGTCTTTCCAGTGGAGAAAGTGAAAAACCTGTTCCTCTATCCAGAAAGCCGAGAATTGGAAATGACTCACTGTCCAGTGGTCTGTGTTTTCTGTTGGGCCAGGCCATAAGAAGCTCCTACAACTAAGACGGAAGGCGGCTAGTAATCTAAACGACCCTCATAGCCAGAAGCTCCCCAGGGTCCCACAATCAGGGCCAGAGGTAGTTAATAGCCCAAATGACCTCTGTTCTATCTGTATGGCCAAGACTAGGACAGACCCTTCAGCTAGTACAGGTTCTACCTCTAGAACCCACCTTCTTGGGAGAAATGCCATGTACCCTAAGTTGAATTTCAATGTAATTATACTTTAGTATTACACCAGAAAACTTTTTTAAAAAATTAAACTGGGCCTAACTACAATGGGAATAAACTACCTGTTGTCAGACTATCTCGAAAAAAGTCTGATCCAGGTTGACGACGTCAATCTGCACTGGGTTTTCATTCTTATCTCTTTGCAGGGTTTGCTTCCCTGTAGGACACCTGCAGGGACCCCCTCCATCACTATCCACTGCACTTTCCTGTCCCCCGCTGAGCTTCTTTATGAGCATATGGGTGCCTAGAGAACAAAACAACTCGGCCAGCTGCAGCCAAGCTCTGGGCTGCCTTTGAGATGGATTGCTGCGCTTACTGCTAAGTGCGTCTGTGAACTGGAGCCAGCACAGAAAGGCACTTCATTTCTTGTGCACTTTACAGTCGGAGCGTCGCCTATCACCTTTGATTGCAACCTGTTTGCGTTTCATTCACCTTGCTGTAGGAAAACAGACCAGAGACCGTGTCAGAAATGGAATCCTATTGATAAGTTTCCTCCCATTTTTTTTCATGCTGACTTTGCATTTTGACTTAACTGCCACAAATATAAATTGTATGCCTCGTAGTGACTCATATGGTCCCCTAATTTATTGATTACACAACTGGCATATAGATTAATTGAACAAATCTGTGTTCCTAGGCAATTTCATCAACATAAAACTTACCTATGGTAAAATTCATTCTTTTGTGTGTAGATGTCTATGACAAACTGACAAATAGACAATTAAGATATAGAAAATTTCTTTCTATACCAAATATTACATATATATATATATACAAACTTATATCTATAACAAATATTCTCTTATATTCTTTTATGTCTATTTTCTATTATTTGTGAGTCTTGAAGCTGTTTTAAGACAATATACAGTTGGTTTTCCCAGAGAGCCAATATAGAATATGCACCTTTTTGAGTTGCTGATTCCCTTTAACTTGCATTTGTTGCTTGGTCTGATAAATACATCAGGAGTCTGTTTTTATCACTGTATAATATTTTCGTATGAGGTTATACCTACATTGTTTGCAAAGCCATTAGCTGAAGAACATTTTTTTTGTTTTTTGGTTATGGATAAAACTTCTTTAATGCATATTTGTGAAAATGAGGTGTATTCATTTGTCTGTTGCAAACATCTAGGAGTTGGATTGGTGTCACATTGGTGAGATGCCTTTATCTCCGTAAGCAGTGCTAAGGTGGGAATTCAGTTTTTCCTTCTTGCACACACAATCTGAGGTTCCAGCAACCCCAGATTCTTGAGTAGCGGGTATGGCTGACTCTGGGGTTCTTTTTGTTACCTACATTTTGTTGTTGTCTGTGGTATTTTTTTCTGCTGTTCTAACAGATGTGGAACTTCCATGGTTAGAAGTGGTTTGATCCCCCAGGGTTGATATGCTAGAAGCTTAGTTCCCAATGTGGCAATATAGAGGGAATCCCAAGACAGAAGACCCCTGGAAGGTACAAGGTCTCCGGCCATAGGCTCACAGGAGATTCAGCTCACGTACAGTGAATTATTTCACAAGAGAGCAAGTTGGCATAAAAATAACAAAGCTGGGGGCTCCCTACTCTGGTGCTTCCTGATTCATTGCTCACATTTCCTGTTCTCACACAATGTTGTCATGATCCCCTCTACCACATGGTGGCACAGCAAAAAAGGGGGTTCCGCAAATAGGTGGCATCATGTGGATTATCATCTTGACCATTCAGTCTTCAAACCTGTAAGCTAAATAAAACCTTACTTTCTTTATTAATTGCACATATTCAAGTATATTGCTATAACAGAAATTGGGTTGATAGATTAGTAAGAAATGGTTCTTAATATGCCTGTGGGTAGTAATTCATTGGCTCTGGCTCACTTCCATTTGCTTGTATCTCTCTACTCATACTCCCTTCCATTAGACCATGAGGTCAGAAACCATCATGCTGCAATGGTGGAACCAAACAAAAATGACTATATGTTATGTTTAGGTTTTCATAGGATCTGCGGTTTCTCATTCACCAGCAAACTCCAGCCTCTGCCCTTGCCAAGCAGATGTTCTAGAAACCCATTGTGTCTGCAGTAAGGGGGAATGTGAATGTCTTACAGAACATGCAAGAAGTACTTCATCCTTTACAATGCAGCAGGTGTACAATGCAGGAGGGGAAAGTGTGAGGTACTCCCAGACATGGATGCTCCAAGGATTCCCAGCATGAAGTAGAAACCTGGATCAAGAAGCTGGAGCATGCACTCAATGGGAAGAGAAGAAGCCAAAGTACTGACTTGGATAGCAATTGGACACATTGGCTAACGAAAAGATCTAGGCTCATATGTAGAGAGATGGTGAGAAAAGGGACAAAGGCTGTACCTGCAGGGGAAAGTGGGTTGGCTATAAATATGTCAGAGCCTTAGTAAGAGTTTGAACTCATGCTTAGTCAGTCAAGTGCTTGCTATATAAGCATGAGGTTATATAAGTTTCAGCCTCTAGAACCCACCTTTAACATATATGATGCCAGTGATCCTGCTGCTGGGGAGATGGAGACAGGCAGCCCTGGGGATCCCTGGCCAGTCAACATAGCCTACTTGGTGAGCTCCAGGCCAAAGAGAGACCCTGACACAAAATCTAAGTGGTCAGAGATTGAGGAAAGAGAGAAGAAATTGTCATGTGGCCTCCATATATACAAGTACACATGTATGCATGTACTCACATGTTTGCACACACAAGAGAGCATGGACTCTATTCTTAATAATTCTGGGGACTATGAAGAGGTCAAAAGCTTTGAGTAAAATGGTAAAAACATTTAAAAAACAAATCCTAACGATAATGAGAAAGTATTGGTTACAGAAACACTTCAGAAAGAGACTCTCATGCTGAAGGGTTAGCAGTGTGTTGCTTAGAAGGCTTTGGAACATCTTTCTGCAAACCTTAAGCTTCAGGAGAATGGATACTGAGAGTCTGTCATTGTAGTTCAGCATACTGAGTACCTTTGATAACAGACAGGCGACTTCATTGTTACCGTCCCAACCTGGCTATGCATGATAAAAATACTCCATTAAGAATATTAACATCACCAAAAAATTGTAGGCTATTTGACACCCTTCAAAAGTATATTTTATAACTCAGAATGACTGGGAGAGAAATAAATAAGTGTACAAAAATTTCCTTTCTGGCAGTAACTTCAAGAACTGCATGCACTGCTCTCTTATGAGTTTAGTGAATGTACATGAGTCCCCTGGTAACTTAGTCTGGCAGAATTTTATGGTATTCAAATACTAAAACCCAGAGGACTTGTTCCCTCCAGGAAAAGGCTCTCTGATATGAACTTTCCCAAGGTGACCTGCCTATGTAACCCATAATGTGAGATGTCACATTATCTGTTACAAGGGAGGTCAGTATCATTTAGATATTTGGATTGTTGATAATTATAAAAGCAAAGCTTCTTCAAGTAGTTACTCAGATATGGGGGAAAATGGAACTTTCCATTTCTGTTTCTCTGTCTTCACAAAACTTTGAATAAATGAATGAATAAACTCTTGACTATTAATTATTTAACAAAAGAGATGAGCAACCTGCCCTATGAAAGCACACCTAGCAGACTAGTTGGCCCATTGGAGAACTACGAGAAATGCTACTTTGTACCAAATGTGTGCTTAATGCATGTGTGTGCCAGAACATGCTGTGCACATGTGCATAGTTTCAAACTGGAATGAAAATGCTACACTATATTATGTCCCTTCCTTTTCTGAAACAGTGCCTCACTTTATAGCCCAGGCTAGCCTGGAACTCAAAGTGATCCTCCTGCCTTTTCCTCTCAAGGACTTGGACTGCAGATGTGAGCCAAGAAGCCCAGCCCAAACAGTGTATTTTTAAAAAGGAAAATATTTATAGAAGAAGGAAATGAGCTAATTATCATTCTCTGGCTTATCATGAATTAGGAGTTAAAGATAAAAGACTCAGTACTCCAAGGGAAAAATATTTATTAGAATTAAATTGTTTTCTCCTCAATAATTGAGAAAATATAAATGTTCTGTTTTTCTCATTGGATACAGCATGAGTTTAGAATGCTTAAAAAGTAGAACTAGCCACTTTGGGTTGTCAAGCAACTAAAACAAAGAAAAGGGTTCACAGCGTCCTTGAATTAAACATGGCTAATGGATAAAGTTGGTTGTTTCCATTTTAAGCCCAGAGGATCTCCCTCTTGCACCATGGTCCTAGTTTTAGTTTCCTTTGGGGTGGGATTTGAGTCATGGTCTCCTCCCTCTTATACGAGGCTCTACTCAAAAGAATACTCAGATTAATGTTTCCGAGTGGTCGTCTTAACTGTGCGAAGGGCTCTTTGCTGTGCTCTCTACTGTATAAGAGATATAGAGTGGGCGACGTATATGCAGCTCTTTCTGCTTTTCACAGCCAGCTTTAATCACAACATGAATTAAGGATGAAAAGTCTCTTCCATCAATAGACACCGAAAGCTTCCTCATGGTCCCATGTGAAAATGAAGCTACAATGGACACAGAACAGGTAGCATCCAAGAGACTCTTAGTTCTTAGGGAATAGTCTTGGCTCCCCATATGTTTTAACTTACCACACAGCAGCAACACCACTGAGATGCTTCTGTAAGCCGTGACTGAACAGTCAGCAGTGGTGGAGGGGGTCTCCTATTTCACATTGTGCACCTGAAGAAAGATGACATTATTCCTTGGTTGTTCTATGCTTCCAGCACAGACTGAGGCCATTCAATCCTGTCCTGGTCTTCATGGATCCCACACATGCAATTTGGGTGCTGTGTTTTGGGTTATTGTTCCTTTCAAAATGAGGATCAGGCTTTCTCTAGTCAGGGGTCATCCTATGATTTCAGAGTACAAATTTCCCATTTCTGTAACTTACTTCCTCCTTTCTCCTGCTATAATGCCTCTTTGCCTCTTTTTCTCTAGTTCACTTTGTTATATTTCTGTCTAAATTAGAACCTGTACTACCATTAGGAAGGGTCCCTCATCTGTCCTCCTCTTCCTCCTCTCCTTTATTTTTTCATCCACCCTCCTCTATTGGCCTCCCCTCAAGTGGTTGTCCATAAATTTACACAGGAAATGCTTTTATTTAATTCAAGATTCCTCATGGGACTTCACATACACTTAATTCAATGCACATGTAATCTGTCATGTCAAATCCTTTCTGATTGCACACAGAAGGAGGCTGAGTTGAGATGGTCAGTAAGTTCCTTAGACCATATTTTATGCATTTTCAAATAAATTGGTTTAAGGTGTTTCTCTTTGTCTTTTCTCCTGTATCCACTCTCATACACCCTAACACTAAAAATTAGCATTTGTGTAGGAAAGGCACAGTGTAATTTTTGCTTTCACATCACTTAATCTTATATTTTCAGATCCATTCTTCTCCCTTGCAAATTCACAATTTTGTTTTTATTTATAGCTTAACAAATATCCACATCTGCACTAGCCATCCTTTAGTTGATGGGCATTCCAATTCCTCACTAATGTGGGCAAATCAACAACAAGCACAGATGTAAAGGTATTTCTATGACTTTGTGAGGTTTAAATGAGGCCAAACAGGCCAACTAATGCTATTCCCACTATACAATGTTATTTATTACTAGCAAGTTGGTAGCTGTCAGCAACTGAAGGGTGAACATTTTGAATGATTCTTAGATATTCTGCAATGTAAACTATGTGTTTTTATCCCCCTTATGTGCTTAACTCAGCTTATATTGCAGTAATTTATATAATGATATAAGGGGAAAAAACTGTCTCTCTATTACAGGGTCAAGCAGTGTAAGGTAAAACTTGAATGTGATCCCTATAGTTTATAGTGTTATGTGGTTTGGATCTTAATTTTTACCAATGGTCAATATGTTCAAGGTTAAATCCCTGGCGAGACACTGTTAGGAGGTGGGGTGTTCTGGACAATCACTCAGACTGTGAGAGTTTCTTGATCTGTTTAACAAAGGGAGGAAGACCCACCATAAATATAGGCAGTATCGTTCCTTGTGCTAAGGTTCTGCACTAGAGATCCAGAATTTACTTCTCTTTGCTTTCTGACTGTGGATGCAATGTGAGCACCTGCCTGATGCTCCTGCTTTCATGCTCTCCCCTCCATGATAGATTGTGCCCTCAACCTGTGCACCAGAATAAACCCTTCATTCCTTATCCTTAAGCAGCTTTTGTCAGTAAGTTCTCACAGTGATGGGGAAGTAACCAAGACTGTCATCTATCCTTCAGAGCACACAGTCCCTAGGCTTCACTGATTTCAGCACCCAGATTTTTTCCAGTCTACTTGTACAGAGTCTACTGATTGAAGGTATACATGATATAAAGGAGATGTCACAAAGGGTTAGAAGTAGGCAATTTCAGTAAAATTATTGTCTAAATGTATGTCACATACATTTCCACAGTGGGATAGAGGAGCAAGGATCTGAACTGTTCGTGAAACAAAAATGTTTGTGAGGGTTCTGAATGGAACTGCAGATGAGATTATCCAGTCTGCTGCTATTTATACCTAGGAACAATTGTGTTCACAATTCAGTCTTTCTGAACGACTGCTGAATTCCATAAATGAGACAGCTGCTCTGCACTGGTCCATGAGACAGTGGATACAGAGAAGGCAGACGGGGTTAGAGCAATTGAGACAATTAAAGAGAGCTCAAAGACGCGTGTTTAAAAGAAAAAGGAAGCAACACACATGTTCCCAAAAGTAATGGGAACCTCTGATTAGTATCCATGCCTACCATATAATTTCTAGAAAATACCCTATAATCAAAGTCAACAGAGAATTCAGAACTTGGAGCAGTCAAAGACAGAAACATCCAAGACAATAAGAAAGAAATGGCGGGGTCTAGAGAGATGGCTCAGCAGTTCAGTGTGCATACTACTCTTCTAGAGAACCTGAGTTTGGTTCCCAGCACCCAAGTTGTGTGACTCAAAGCCATGTCTAACTCCAGCTATGAACATCCTCTGTATTCTGTGAGCATTGAACTCACATGTGCATGTACCCACACAGATACACAGACACAGACACAGACAGACAGACAGACAGACAGACAGACAGACAGACACACACACACACACGAAAATAGTCTGGTATGGTGGAAAATTTCTTTAATCCCTGTACTTGGGAGGCAGAAGAAGGCAGATATCTATAACTTCAAGGCCATCCAGGGCTAGAGAGTAAGACCCTAATCCTAAAACTAACCAAATAAATAGATGAAGAAATAAAGAGAAATGAGCAGAAATACAGCCAATGAAGGAGCTAGAAATGCATTGGATCATTGTTGTTGAGTTGATAAATTTTTGTCTCTTTAACACCCTCTCCCAAACCATACTGAGCACCCTGATTCCTTTCTCATTATGACCCTTACTGCACTTCTTAGCATTATCTCTTTCTGCCTCTCCAGGCTCCATACATTTGTGATAAAGTGATAATAGCTATTCAGCCATCTTTTAGGTCTAGGAAAAATATTATGAAGCTCACATTCAGGTATGTCAAGCCAAACCAGGATGTGAACCCAAAGACCAAGCCTATACCTAGCCTTGGAAATAAAGAAAATTCTTTCCAGGGAATGGAAGGTCTAGGGTACATGAATCATCTGCCAATAAGCCAAGAAAAAGATTGTTGCAATGGCATCATAAAAGCAAGATCCTTGAGAAGCAAAGGTTGTTAGAGCTAGAACTCACTGTGGAGACTTGGTGGCAAGAGACACAGATGAGATGAGTTCAGCTCTTGCTTGTTTATTTTTTTCTGTGTGCTAAAGTATTTTTTAAATTTATGGATATATAAGTGTTCCTGTGTCTGTGCATGCCACCTGTGTACAGGATCCCATGGGGGCTAGCACAATAAGGCTGAATCTCATGGAACTGTGAGTTAGCTGATTCAGGTGCTAAAAATCAAACTTAGGTCCCCTGGAAGTGTTTTTAAATGCTAAGCTATCTCTCCAGATACTGTTTATGTTTATGCATGTGTATCGTAGAGGACTAAGGGAGGGTGACAATTAAGAGGTCATGCTGGTGCTGGGATTTAAACCTGGGTCCTCTGAAAGACAACCAGTGCTTTCAACTCTGAGCCATTTCTCCAGCAACTCGATGCTTTTCTGGGTGAAGTAAGAATCTCAGTTACCAACTTCTATCATTCTTACAACATTAGGCATTGTTCAAAGGGCTTTATCTTTAATATTTAGTGTTAATAACAGCCAGATAAAAAATCTTTTGATGAAAAATGTTTTTCATTATTTGTTGATGATAAATATAAAGACATGAAGAGGTTAAGAGACTTAAGTCACACAGCTAGCCAAAGACAGGTGTAGGTACAGTGTAGGTAGACTAGAAGGACTTTAGGGCACACTATTTCCCTATGTGAGGTCAGCCATCATGAAGTTAAAGGAGAAATTATGGTTTGCAGTAAAGATAAGACAATCTTGAATTCAGTGGTAAATTAAACACACTGAAAGGCTCACTTTCCATATAACATTCAATTTTGGGTTTGTCCTGTGTAAAAATGTAGAAAAGGAAAAAGAAAGAAAGAAACAAGCAAGCAAACAAAACAACAATGAAGGTCCTAAAAATCAGCCCATCACATGCTGATGTGGGATTCCCCTCTTCATGATGTGAATATGTTTTATTATCATTGGTTAATAAAGAAGATGCTTCAGCCTATAGCAGGGCATAACATAGTCAGGTTGGAAGAGATATATAGAGAGAGTAGGCAGAGTCAGGGAGACACCATGTAGCCACTGGAGGAGAAAGATACCTGTATGCTGGTACTGGCAAACCACAAGCCTTGTGGTAAAATATAAAATAATAGAAATGGGTTAATTTAAGGTATAGGAGCTAGCTAGCAATATGCCTAATTAATTGCCAAGCAGTGTTTTAATTAATACAGTTTCTGTGTGATTATTTTGAGTCTTGGTGGCCAGGAATAAACAAGAGGCCCCTGCCAACAATATATGCCACCAATACCACTCCTGTCTATTGAAGACAATTTACTGCATGGGCTGTATCTAAGCTGATCTGTCAGAGACATTTTGCACATCAACATGTGTCTCAGTGCTACTCAGAAAGCCAAGAACAGGACCAGCCCTGGTGTTTATCCACAGAAGGTTGAATGAGTAAAGTGTGCAGTGTGCACAATGCAAACTTTTTCATCCACAAAGAAGAACCCAGTTAAGCTTTCAGGAAAATGGAGATGACTGAAAATAACCAGACTAAATGAATTAAGTCTCAGAAAGACAAAACTGCATAATTTCTTTCATTTATGCTTCCAAAATTTCATATAAATACATAAAATCATACCTGTATTTATGACATGAAAGCAGAATCAATCTGGTGTGGGACAATTATGTATTATGTCAATTATGTTTTAAATAAATGCTGATTGGCCAGTAGCCAGGCAGGAAGTATAGGTGGGACAAGTAGACAGAAAGTAGAGGCGAGGAAATGAGAACAGGAGAATTCTGGGAAAAGGGAAGTTCTCTCTGCAGTCCTGCCTTGATCATAGCAGAGGCAAGATGTGACCTGCCCCACTGAAAAAGGTACTGAGCCATGTGGCTAACATAGGTAAGAATAATGGGTTAATATAAGTTATAAGAGCTAATACAAAGCCTGAGCTAATGGGCCAATCGATTTTATAACTTATGTAGACCTTCTGTGTGATTTTCTTTGGAGCTTACTGGCTGTGGGAACTGGGCAAGACTGAAACCCCAACAAGCAGGCCCTCGTGTTAAATCAATCTATCTGGGGGAGAAAAGAGGAATAATGAGAAGGGGGGAGGGTCAAGGGGGGAAGGGAAGCATGTCCAGAATGCATTTGAGGTATGCTAATATGACAATGTTCTTATGTAACACATTACCACAGACACTGAATGTACACAAAGAAAA
This sequence comes from Arvicola amphibius, assembly GCF_903992535.2. NCBI lineage: Eukaryota > Metazoa > Chordata > Mammalia > Rodentia > Cricetidae > Arvicola > Arvicola amphibius. The sequence goes on from NC_052052.2 coordinate 114,698,347, forward strand.
TTGAAAGAATAAAAATAGTGTTTTACAAATACAAAAAAGGTTTGAAAGTAAAAAGCTCACTACTTTACACTTTACAAACATGATATCTCCCATCACTTTTATTATTAGAAAGATGTTTACTTTTTATCTTAATTTAGATCTGCTTTCATTGATGAATTTTGACTGTCATGGCTGAAATCCAAGAAGCCCACTCTATTTCTGAACTGAGCCTCTTTTGTTGGTATGTGTCTTAATGGTGACACTTTGCTTTCTGACTCCTCCACAAACAGACAACACTTGTTTCTGCTACTTTCTTTTCTCATTGCTATAACAAAATACCTGCAAGCCATGTCAGGGAGTGTCCTAGTTTTCTGCCCAGTTGCTGTGATAAAATACCTTCACAAAATCAATTTGTCCTGCTTTGAATTGGAAATGTCCGCTACAGGACTGAGCATTTCAAGATTTGGTCCCCAGAGAGTTGCTCTGTTTGGGAGGTTTTGGTGTGGAGCATATTAGTGGGAGCAGGCTATGAGATTAAAAGCCTCCTACTGTTGCCTGTTTTCTCTCTCTGCTTCATGCTTATGATTGAGGATGTGAGCTCTCAGCTTCCTGTTCTCACTGTCGTATCTGTCTGCTGCCATCCCTCCCAACTATGATGGACTTTGATCTATTTTGAACTGTAAGTCCAAATAAACCCTTCTTTCTACAAGATGCCTTTGGGTAGGTAACTAATAAACAACTTGAAGGGAAAAGAGTTTATTTGGTTTACAATTCCAGATTTTAATCCATAATTTTGGAAAAACTAACTGAAGCAACTCGTTATGTCCACAGCCAAGAAAGGGAAGAAAATAAATGTATGCATGGCTACTTCCCAGCTCTATCATTATATACACCAAATTAGGGAGTGATGCTACCCACTTTCTGGTCTCCCCTGACCTGACTGTAAGTCTTCACATATTAATATAGTCAAGAAGTAGATATGGATGATGTGGGATTCCCCTCTGTATGCCATGAATATGCTTCATTACCATTGGTTAATGAAGAATCAGTTTTGGCCTATGGCAGGACAGAATATAGTAATGTGGGAAATCCAAGCAGATAGAGAGTTAGAAAGATGACATGAAACCGTCCAATAAGCAAGAGGTAACAAACCACGAGCCTCGTGGTAAAATATAAAATAGTACAAATAGGTTAATTTAAGATATAAGAGTTAGTTAATAAGAAGCCTGAGATAATAGACCAAATAATGTTGTAACTAATATAGTTTTGTGTGAATATTCAGGTCTGGGTGGCTGAGAAATCAAAGCAGAATCTCAATTTACAAATATTTACATGTGAACCTTGTCTAGACAATTTTTATTGATACCCTATCACCAGGAAGGATTTACTTTGGCCTGTATACTTTTAGGTAACATGACTTGCCATGGTGGCCAAAGTATGACTGGTCATATTCATTGATAGTTAGAAATCAGAGAGGAGACAGAAAGTTGGACTCAGGTATAAAACTTAAAGGTCCTAGCGACTCTCTTTCCCCTGTAAGAATTCACCTCCTAATTGTTCCAAAACTTTCCCTTTAGCACTACCACCTGGGGAGCGAATGTCAAACACATGAGCCTGTGGGCAACAATTTACAAATGACCACAGAGATTTTCACCATTTCTGCATTTCACAATAACCCAAGTCGCACACCCCAATGGCCCAGAATATATTGAATCAGGACCGCAACTCATATTGAGCCTGCATATGGGACTGGCTTACAGCATAATTTTTTAGTATCATTCTCCACAGTTCCCAGACCAACAGTTCTTAGAAAAGCAGCCATGGTAGCTACATCTCCATCTTTTAATAGAGCCATGACGTAGAGCTGGCTCTTTCTCATTCCTAGGGGTTGTGGGTTTTTTTTCAAGCACCACAGACAATAGCCATTTATTGTGTGCATGGCTATTTATTCATGTTTGGGTTTAGAAACCCACAGCAATTCTGACTTCATTAATATCTGTAAATATAGAGCCAAGAGGCAAGTGTGTTATAATAATGATAACAGAGAAAAACTGTTAATTAGCATTTTGGCAACTCATAAAGTGATGTTAGGAGAATAATATTTGTGTAATTCTAGTGAAAAATAATAGAGATAGCAAAAGAAAAATTATGAATTTTTTAAAAAAATATGTGTAATTAATAATTATTGCACAGCATGTTATCTTATCACCAAACTACTGATTTTGAAGTCATGATACCTGCACAAAGTTAAATATTTGAAGCATATCACATCTTAGTTAACTATGTTATATTAGAAATAACACTAACAGCCGGGCGGTGGTGGCGCACACCTTTAATACCAGCACTCGGGAGGCAGAGGCAGGCGGATCTCCGTGAGTTCGAGGCCAGCCTGGTCTACAAGAGCTAGTTCCAGGACAGGCTTTAAAAAGCCACAGAGAAACCCTGTCTCGAAAAAACAAACAAACAAACAAAAAAAGAAATAACACTAACAAAGTCCCAAAGTAGGACAGTTTCTCTGAGATCCTCCTACTATGATAGTTTTTATTGACATCAACTTGACAGAATCTAGGATCACCTAGGAGACAGATGTATGGGCATGTCTGTGAGGGAGTTTCTTGATTGTATCAGCTGTGGAAGACTCACCCTAAATGTGGGCAGCATCATTTCATGGACTTGGGTCTTGGATTAAATGGTAAAAGTGAACTGAGTACCAGCACTTATCTCAGGTAGGTTCCTGATAGTTACAAAATGACTTGCCACCTCATACTACTACTGCTGTGACTTCATCATGATGTACTGGACCGTCAAAATAAATCCTTCCGCCGGGCGGTGGTGGCACACGCCTTTAATCCCAGCACTCGGGAGGCAGAGGCAGGCGGATCTCTGTGAGTTCGAGGCCAGCCTGGTCTACAAGAGCTAGTTCCAGGACAGGCTCTAAAAAAGCTGCAGGGAAACCCTGTCTCGAAAAACCAAAAAAAAAAAAAAGGAAAAAAAATAAATCCTTCCTCCCTTAAGCTGCTGTGGTCCTGTCCCCCTACAAACACACATTGGCTAATGTGTCTTAACACTCATTCCCAGTTGCTCCAGCTGCAGGTGTTATTTGTGGAGGTTGTGGAACCTTTATGACACAGAGCCTGGCTTGATTAAGTATGTCATTTTGGGTGCACTTGGAGAGTTTATATCCTTGCCCTACTTTCTACTTGCTCTACCTGCCTTCTGTGTATGGTTGAGAAACTATCTCCAAGCTTCCTGCTCTCATTTCTTGAAGCCATCCTCCCCTACTCTATGGACTCTAACAGGCTAGAAACATAATCCAGATTAAACTTTTTTCTTCAGGTTACTTCTGGTCATTCTATTCTGTCACAGCAATAGAGAAGTAACTGATACATCTGCTGCTGTCAGACCCTAATCACAGCCATGAGGAAATCAATGAGGAAATCACCACACCTAACAAACAGCATAGTGGTCAAAGAGGAAATCCAGCTGTGGCTCTGCTGTGCTCTGCTGCCTCAAACAATCTTCATTATGCTCCTGGACCTCCGTTTCTAAGTTGTAATACTGTGTAATCAACTTGTTCCCACTACATAGACTTGTGCGAATGAAGTGAGGTAAGGGACTGCTTGCTTAGAGGGATGACTGAGAACTGGCTGTTGTTTCGGTCATTGCTGCTCTTTGTTTGTTTGTTTATCTGTCTTGCTGTCTGGCTATGCTTCCTCACCACCTGCCTGCTTCTCAGATGCTTGCCGACTACAAATCCTGTAATGGAGGCACCTGCCGGCTCTGCATCACACACATTGACTTTTGTTCCATTCAGTGAATGATGAGAAAGACAAAGCTAGTATGCAGCAACGCCAGTGCCTTGCATGATGCCCCAGGAAGCTCTGAGGTGGCAATGTTCTTAAGACACAAGGAGGCCAAGACATTATATCCCTGAAATTGTACCTGTCATGGATGAGAGAGGCACGCAAGGATGATGAGCTATATCACTGAGGACAAGTCCTGTGGCAACTCACCATCAGCTAATACATCAGGGGAATGTATTAGCTCTGAATGAAATTTTAATCTTCTCCACAGAGCAGCTGCTCTACCTGTCAATAATCTACTTTCCCTCAAACTTGTCTCCATGGTCATTAACCTGTCTGTGTCAGTTTGATGGAGCCACAGGGCTCCCAGATAAACAGTGCTTTAGGGGAAGTCAATAGAGGTTGTTACTAGATAAAGTTTGCACAAGAATCGATGGGTTTAGCCCATTATACCCTAGACAACTAGGCATCATCCGATACCTTGAGGGTCTGAGTAGAGCAAAGTATGCATGAAGGAAGTGTGTTCATATATATATTAGATTATTGTGAATGATAAATAATTGACAAATAATGGATGTTGGAAGATGGTGATTGATAAAGACAAATAATAGATGATAGGTGACTGACAGATTAATAGACTATTGGCAGGTGATTGAGTGGATAGATGGATAGATGGATGAATAGACCAATAATAAATATGATAGAGAGACAAAGAGAAAGAGAAAGAAAGAGGGGGAGATAGGGGAATGTTTTTTTTTTCTGTTATTGTTTCTCTTATCACACTGACAAACACAAAATCCTGTGGTCCTCAGGATCCCTGCTTCTCTCTCCCTTTCATTTGCCTTTGGCATATGGCCAGGAAGGTTTTTGCTTTCTTATCAGATTTTTGATGTTTCCAAAGAAATTTGGTCTGAATATCCAATTCTGACATTTTTGGAAATGGAAACACTAACAAATAATATGAAGATGCTGGAGAAATAGTTCAGTGGGTAAAAACGAACTCAACCCACAAACTTACTACCTGAATTTGGATCCCTAGAACGGAGGGAAAAAAGTCAGTTGAAGCACACAGCTGTAATCACAACATTCTTATTGAGAGATAAGAAGAGGAGACAAAAGGACAACCCAGAAGCTCACGGATCTGCTACCTGGGAATAAACAGAATATCTGAAACAAGAAAGGCCCTGCCTCAAAATAAAGGCAAAGGACAAGAACAGACTTGACTCCTAAAATCGTCTGTACTCCACATGCATGCAAAATGTGGCATGAACACACCCTCACTCAAATGCATATCATACATACAAACCACACACACACACAAATTAAAAGTTGGTCAGTCTTTAGTAACAATAAAATTGGAATTAAAAACTCTGCACAGCATACTATCCCCTCCTTTGCAAAGCAGATCTCCATCAGCTCAATGACAGCAGCTGTACCCTCTTGATCCAGGCTCAGGAAAATGAATTGCTCCGGCATCTGCTTAGACAGGCAGAGAAGACTGAGCAGATGATGAAAGACAGAATGGCAGGACCACGGAAATCCAAGTGCAGGTTAATAACCGGTTACATCTTCGTAGAGATTACTGTGGAGATGTGTGTCACTGCTGTGTTTTTCAGTAGCAGATCCTTGGAAATAAGTATTCCCTGTGCTTGAAACTGGATAAGTTTAACTCCAAATAGACACCTTAAAAAAGATGTATTAAGAACTTAATAGGAAACAGTAAAAGTCAAATTGCAATTATCTTACTGGATTTAGATGATGGCTTAAAATAGCAGTGGCTGGTTTAAAATGATGCATTTTCTGTGTAATCGAGGTTAGCGTTCATCGAGGACAGCCTCACTCGATAGTCACCATCTGAGGAATGTGTGAAAGGCTCTGTTCCTGTCTCTGTTCTGTCTATCTGTGTTTATCCCCACTCTGCCCAGGTTGTAGAATTTACAGCCAGGTCTACACTACCAACTACAAAACAGAACCACTCATCAATATATGAATAAATAAAATACAATAAAAATATAGGTTCAAAATGTAGAAATGGTAGAAACCAAGGTTAAACTAGCCATGATGATACAAGCTTTGAATCCCAGCCCTCAAAAGGCTGAGGCAAGAGGATCAGGAGTTTGAGGCCAGCATGACCTATAGCTATACCCTGTTCCAAGAGATGGAGGATGTTAAAAAGAACTAAGAAGAAATTATTTTTCTGTTGACAATTTTCTAGACTGACAAACTTCACTTTCTGCTTAAGATTTTAATGTGAATGGCTGAAAACTTGATATATTTTAAAACCACAAAATTGAACAGTGAGATGTTTCAGTGGCTGGAGGTTTTAGTGGTTGGAGGCACTTGCTGCCAACCCTGATATCCTGAGTTTAATCCCTGGAATCCACATGATAGAAAGAAAGAGACAATTCCTATGGATTATCCACTGCCATGCATCATACACATGCTATGGAATGCTCTCTCACGCGCGCGCACACACACACACACACACACACACTGTCTTCGTGATTGCTAAAACCACAATGTTCCAATTCTGACCTCATTTAATATCTCCTGTGGTTGGTCCATTGGAAACTGCATTCTTTCCAAACAGAGGAAGGAAACACCTGACTTTGACTTGGCCTTATTTGTTCTCTCTCATTCTCCCATGCAGCATCTCTCCTTGAGAGAACATGGGTTTTATTGCCAAAGGACTATTCCAGATCCTTCCCACCAAATACTCTCATCTTGCCACACATTGTGTCTGTGGAGAACTCATCTCCCTTCCAGACTGGTATCTGAGTAACTTTCTGAGGGCTCTCCTGATTCATGTGCCCTGGCATGTAGATAATACATGTCAAAAAACAGAAGGGGAAACACCCATGCATTTTCCAAGAAACATTTGCCAATTCTTCAGTCTGCTCTCAGGTGATGAAGGGTGAGAACAGCAGTTAAACATGTGACAGCAAACCCTCCTAGATCCCTTAGCCTTTTGGCCAGCTTGATATTCAGAACAAGTAGATATTTATCTGTTCCTATGCTCCTCTTAGCAACTTTAGTAATGCAATACAAAGCTTTATTTAACAACCAAATAAGGTACAATGCATGATCTCATGTTATCCTCAAGAAAAAATGACACAGAAAAAGAAAAGGTTAGAGCTAGGGAGATGGTTTAGTATGTAAGAAACCTTACATACCAATGCAAGCATAGGACTTAAGGTTAGATCTATCACCTACATAAAAGCTGAGGGTGGCCATTTGTACCTATAACTAGCCTATCACTGAGGGATCTGAAATAGGTGGGTCCCTGGAGCTTGCTAGTCACTCAGAATAATAGAAAAACAGCAGGTTCTAGGTTCAGTGAGAGACCCTGCCTCAAAGGTATAAAGTGAAGAGTGATAGAGAAGACCACAAGCAGTCCTTCTTTGGCCTCTACGCGTATGTACATGGAGATGTGCATCCAGATACATAGGTGCATATACTATGCACGTATTTGTGCATGCATACACATACAAACACAAATGTAAGATTATATCTAATAAAATTCGATTATCAATAACACACAACTGCTCCCCTACACAATAATTTCCAGTAAGATCATGACCATATATCCAAGCATGCATGAATAAACAGCTGTTGACAGCTAGCATGGCTATTGCACTAGGCAGGCACTAACATCATGCTGTCATATTGACTGCTTACAATTTGTTTCTATGCAAGGGTTTACTCAATCTGTATTTTGATAGCATTTTTCAGTGGTTGTTTAAGATACAATCTTTCCTTGGCATATTTGAGTATGGAAAGATGCCTTCTATCAATCTCCTCTAATAAGAATTCCCCACCAATTTCCTGCTTCCTTCGTCTCTGACTTTTATTACTAATGTCAAGTAGCCTGGCACAGCCTTTTTTCACAGAACTAATTCTAACGTAGAAAAACTCCCTCAGATTAAAATCTTGAGCTTGTCTGACCCATCCACTGATTGTTCTCTCCTACAGCCCCTGAGCCTGCAACAGCACAGCCCCATCTGAGAGACTCCCCTGCATTTCCATGAATTCTATTTAACACAAAGTGGCAGGACAAAGCCCTCAGAAAATGAGGCTTGGGATTGCCATCAGCTTCTGAGACTAAAGGCCACGTTTATTAGTCTCTGTCTCTAGACTAAAAGGAAGAAATGTGAAGAGCCTTAATACAGAAACAGCCACCTGGATGAATTGAATAAGGTTAATAGGACAGAAGTCAGGAAGATGAAATAAGAAAGTAAGGAACACATCATACCACAGCCAGGAAGGTAAGGAACACATCATAGCACTAGGCAGGGGAGGGCAACATAGTATCAGAAAGAGGAAATGGTAGGGCAGCCTTTCCAGCTCTTGACACCATGAGGACTCAGCTAACTCCTGAGAGATTAGCTCTAGCAGAGTCCTTAGCAGTGATCGAAGGCCAAGAAAATGAAGGGAGTGTGAGAAACAATGGTCAAGTCACAGGTACACAAGCAGATGAGTTTTCTAAGGGAAATTTAGCATTTGCCCATTTCCCCCACAAATACAAGGTTATTTGTGAGGTTATTATGTCTAGAAATGTGAGTGTACATCATGAGAGAATCAAAAACAAACCTGTTTCCTGTACTCAAGTCATCAAACTGTGGAGATGAAGAAATGATAATACTGTGATTTGTGCTTCTATGTGTGTGTATGTGTGTTTGCATGTGTGTGTGTGTGTGTGTGTGTGTTTGTGTGGTGTCTGTGTATGCATGTGTGTATGCCAGTGTATGTATTGGTATATATTTAGGCATAGGTGTATGTGTGTATGTAGTGTATGCGTGTAAACAGGTATGTGTATGTATGTGTGCTATATTGTTATGTGCTCAGGTGTGCATCTGTGTGAGTGGGAGTAAACTTCTGTGTCAAATGTCTGCCTCTGTTGCTCTCTATGCTGCTTTTTGAGGCAGTATCTCTCACTGATCCTTACATCATTTCATTTCATCTGGTCTGGCTAGGCAGCAGGCTGCAACTATCTCTGCCTTCCCAGTGCAGAGGTTCCAACTGTGCACCTCCTCACCTGGGCTTCATATGTGTGGTAGGGATCTTGAGCCTCAGGTCCTCCCTGAGCCACCTCCCCAGCTGTGTCTCCACTTCTGTAGCTATTAGATTATTGTTCTGTGGACATGTGGATACACTGGCTTCAGATGACTATTAGCTTTTTTATATAACATGTTGTTAATTTTGTTACCATGAAAAAAAGGCTATGATATGAAAAACTTAAAGAGAAAAAGATTTATGCTTTCAGAGGGCTCAGTCTATCCTAATGGGAGTGGGGAGGGGTATAGAGATTAATCACCATAGACAGGAAGCAGAGAGTAATACAGGATCTCAGGGCCAGACATGACCTCCAGAGGCCCTTCCTTCCCCAGTGACCTATTTCCTCCCGAGAGCTACTACTTCTTAGAGTTTCAGCAGCCAAAAATACTCTTGAGTTTCTAAACACAGGATTCTGGGTGGTATTATGTTTTACATTCTACAAATATACATTCTAGAAATATCTGGAACCCAAGATACTCTCTACTGCCCACAGTGATCTTTCCCACTAGTCCCATTAGAATATCGTCATTCCCTGGGATTCATGATGCTTCAGTCAAAAAAATCACAAAGTTTTATAGGAAAATGTTAAGCTCAGTAAAGATAATGGCCAGTGATTTCACAGATTTGAGACTGATATGTATCACATACCTTTGGTTGGCTTATGGGCATATACAGCTCATGTTTTTCAACCTGTTTTCTACCTATTGCCTACCTCACCTGTTTTGTCTCTGAGGGAGGAGATTCCTGGGGCAGGGAGAGATGTAAGAAAATCTATCCTTTTTTGTTTGTTTGTTTGTTTGGACCCAGAACCAATTATCTTCCTTGCTCCTCCAGAACATTCATGGCTCACTGAGTCACCCCAGAAAAAGGCCCTTCCTATGTTATCTACTCATGGTGACAGAGAAGAACTTTGAGTGCTGCCTTTAGAACATGGCATCATTGTGTGTGTGTGTCTGTGTGTGTGTGTGTGTGTGTGTGAGAGAGAGAGAGAGAGAGAGAGAGAGAGAGAGAGAGAAAGAGAGAGATTCACTTTACTGTTGAAATTACAAGCCAGAGAAGTAAACCAACCATGCTTATGCATGTCTCAAATCTCAGTACTCAGGAGGCAGAGTAAAGAGGATCTTGAGTTTCAAGGGGTAAGAATGGGTTACATAGTAACACCTTGTCTTTTTTGCTTTGTTTTATTTTTTTCTTTTAATAAAAAATGAAGTGAGGAATCATATCTACTCATGGGGTGAATAATTAGTGACAGATAAACTGATAACCCTCTGATATGAATATTATATTATGCTGTAGCAAAAGTTAAGATAGTGACCCCCTGACCTGACTAAAACCCTTGGTGATGAAGCCTTCATGGGAAAGAAATAGCCCTGAAAGAAAGACAGAAATTTAATCAAAGGAATTTGAATACCACATGGAATAGAACAGATGATGTATTCTATTCTGAAAACCAGTCCTCAGTGTCTATTAGCTGGTTTCTAAGTCAAAATGGAACAGGAAAGAGAGATATGTTTCCAATGGGAAACTTTGGATTGATGGTTTATGTATCAAAGTGTTATGCCAATTGCTGTTGGAGTCAGACTTCTTCTTAGACATGAAGCTGGAGTCAAGAGGGCAGGAATGTGCTGCTCTGACCCCACAACCTCCCCCCATGGTGGCTTATTTGTAGTGTTGGCAGTGGTAACAGAAGAAACAATGATGGAGAACAAATTAAGGATTAATCTAAGAACTTCGATGTTCTCACAAGCATTCTTGGGATATGCACTCAGGAGTCACAAAAGTGGTTATAAATATTTCACAAAGTCTTGGACATTTGCAACTGCTGCTAGCAGTAAACATCAATGAATAAATGGTGGTACTAACAATTTGGTCCCTATGATTATATAGTCTTAAACATGAATTATGAAAGTACTCTAAGAATTTGAGAATACATATTCATAAAACAAACATCTTAACATTGTCATCTTCTTCATCATTATCATCAGCAGCAACCACCAGCAACATTTCATCATCATTACCACCAATCATCATTATAATCATCCACCTTATAGAAAACACAATCATCTTGTCACCATTTTCCACATAACTACCAACATCAGGATTATCAATCATCATCATCACCATTAATCATCACTACCACCAGCATCATTGCCACCATCACCACCAATCACTACCATCATCATTAATCACCATCACTGTCACCACTATCATCACCATTACCACCATCATCCCAAAATTACCAGGCACAGAACACATTTCAAGTGAGAAGATGTTAGGTATGATGATAACCAAACACTTTGATCTATAAATGAGAGAATAAAAGTGAAGTATGCATTTAGAGTGGTTAAGTCAATATTGTCCTTGGTTCTCCTTTCCTTTGTGTCGGCTCATCTCTACCTAGAGCACTTACTTTAGCTGAATGCCCCCACACAGCAAAGGGCATGTGTGCTTGTAGATTGAAATTCTTTGTAGTTTTGCTCTGGATGTGACCTCCACAAATTGATAAACTCTGAGTGCTGTCCAGAAGAATGAGCTCGATGTGGTTGCTAATCATGCGACTTTCCCTTGAACAGACTTCAAAGGGAAGCCGTGCACACCTGCAGCATACTAAATGGTCCTGCTTGGTGTGGCTGGTCCCCACATCAATTTCCACACAATGTCTGCCTTTTAGAATTCAGCCAGAAAGGAGAGAACCAAAAGTGCTCTCTTCAAAGTGTAAGTTTGGTAGACGACATACTGATCATAGTGGGGAAGAAATGCTCACCTGTAAAGCCCACCAGACAGAAACCATCCTTGTCTCATTAAATAGAATGACTGTAGTTAATGGGAGGAGGTGCTTTCATCTGGGTAACCACTACTGGTTGTTCTGGAATCTTCTCACACTGTTACTAGAGACTAAGATGTAATATCTCTCTATCTGATTTTAGTAAACCCGTGACATTAGCAATACAGCTTAAGTAAGTATAACAATTTTGTTATGTAGCTAAATATCACCTGTAACCATTATAGCTTGCTAATAATGTTTCCAGAACAAGAACTAGCATTATACTATTAATTTAGCAACCTATCAGTAAGACCATTTGAGTTTTTAAAAGCATTTTAAAGCAGTCATGAGGTTATTCTACTGATTATGGAAACCATGAAAACATGAAAAATAATAAAGTTGAGAGTCACCTCAACACCCCATCCAGAAGTTAAAAATATTTTTCTCTTCATGAATTATTTGCTGAATCTATCATTTTTCACATAAAAATTATTAGGTTTCCACCAGCAGAGGCTGGAGCAAGCGATGCAGAAAGAAGAGAATCCAGAACTGAAAACTACAGAAATAGGGGTAGCACTGTGAAAATATTTTTAAAAATCAGAAACACTTTAAAATGAATAAAACATTCTAAATAGCATTACCTAATTATCTTAATAAATATTTATTAAGTTCTACTACACAAGCAGGCAGCATACTGAGTTCATTTATAATCTAATTGAATGTTCTGTGACCCCTAATGGATTGTGCTCATTATTCTTGGCATTCAGATCAATATCTGAAGCTGTGTGAAGAGGTCAACTTTCAGTGTCTAATAATGTAGGTATTGATTGTACTGGCCCTCTTGTTTTGGAAGGGTTAAGAGTGTAGCTCTTGGAATAGTGATATTTATGCCAGTTTCTCCTGAGCCATGGAATGTCTATGACCCATAGAAATCTATTTGTTTCTTTTTCTTTTTCTTTTTAACCCAATGAAGCAAATATATTGAAACATTAATATTTTAGATAGAAGTATTTCAAGTCCTGTGAGTATAACATTTCTAGTGTCTTAGTTAGATTTTCTATTGTTTTGATAAAATACCATGGCTAAAAACAACTTGGGGAGTAAAAGTGATTGTAGTTTACAACATTCAGGTTATAGTTCATACTGATAGAAGTCAGGGAAGGAACTCAAGGTAGGAGCCTGTGGGGAAGGAACTGAAGAAGAAGCCTTGGAGTAACGCTGAGTACCAGTTTGAACCTTGTAACTTGCTCAGCCTCCTTTCTTTCATAGCTCAGGACCACCAGTCCATAGGCAGCAACATACACAGTAGACTAGGTCTTCTGCATCCATTATAGGCCAATATTATGGAGACATTTTCACAACGAAGAGTTCCTCTTCCTAAATGACTCTAGATTGCATACAGTTGACACAAAACTAATACCACAATATTGACTGATAAAATGAGTATAAATTAAGTCACCAAATGTGGTCATTTATGGCAAATCCCCAAAATACCTCCACTGGTGGCCTATGTCATGACCCTTAAATCTTACTAAAATATTTTAAATGAGTTTCTTCTGTAAAGTGAATGGTGAGATGAGGGGAAACTCTGGCTAGGAAAAGGGAAGCTGACTCCCTTACTCAAGGCAGAAATTAAAAGCAAACAGATTGAAGAACAAAGTGGAGTGATAACCTAGAGGTGAAGGCAGAACTGGAGCTCCTGAACCTAAGGCATAAGAGACAGACACAGGAACGAGAACAACCAAACAGACAAGGGAGCATCAGGAAGGTTAGTAAGGAAAGCAGTGATGGTGATAAGCAATGGGCTCATGAGGACGTTTGGACCTCATAGGTGTCAGGGCTCTTTGCCAGATGAGAGGGAAGAGTTCAAGGTTTGAGGTGAGGATAGGCTAAGCAGGAACTAGGGCAGTATGTCACCAGAACAAGAAGCACATGATAATGCACACTTGACCATGCCCCGTGTGGTATAGGAGCACAGATGAGAAGCTAGGGAAAGAAATAGGAACCATAGCTCAGTGTCCATGCTTGAGAGCCGAGAATACTGCTGTAGAGCAATGCCAACTTTCATTTCCCCTGTTGTTCTCCACTCTACCTCCAACAGCTCATCTGGGACTTGGGAAAATAAAAAAGGGGGGGGGGGCAAAAAGGCTCAGAAGCTAGGATTACCTTTGTAACATGAGATTTGAAGTTTCATTAATATCTGATAGCATGTTTCCACCCCTCTCAATTCAACCATAGATTCAGTAATAGATATTCTCACTTCTTTATCACTTCTAGAATTATTCTAATACCTAGAGTGTAGATAAGGGCAAAATGATAGGAAACAGAGACATGGGACCTAAATAATTTTTGAGAGGTCAGTCTGATATAATATTAAAATGCCAGAAAACACAGAATATAGTCTACTTGATAGTGACTCCCTGGAAACCGTGTGGACATGATTTGGAGAATCAAGTGGGTCCTCTCTGGGAAAGATGGCTGCTGTCCATGGTCCTGCCTGAAGAATGGTTTAGAGATCCAAACTAGAGGGCCAATCACAAGTTGCCATCCTTGTCTTGACACTGATGAAACAGGGACAACATTGTCACTCACACAGCCTGTCTCTCTCCGCTGAAAAATAACATCCTCATTTTCCTTTAGTTAGATGACTTCAGTACTGGCCAAAATTAGTCTTGAATAGCCATAGCAAATCAGGGTGTTGGTAGACAATGATATAAAAACATGTAAGGAGGGCTGGAAAGATGGAAAAGCACTTACTTTTCAGAGGAGCCAAATTAAGTTTACAGCACCCATGGGTGTCAGACAGCTCACAAGCACTTGTAGCTCCAGCTCTGGGAATCCAATGCCCCCTTCTGTCCTCCCTGGGTACTTCATGCACATTCATCTCTCCCGACGTAGACATACACAAACTTATAATTAGAAATGAACAAAACCTTTAAAATAATGTAGTAGAGAAACATGTGGAAGCCATACACAGCAGATTAGACCACATGTTCTAGACCCATGTAAAGCAACATTTCAATACCACTACCTACAGCAGCAAGAAAGAGTCATAACTAACCCTAGCATGATTTCTCAGATACTGCATTCTTTTATTCTACTCTGCATCACAGCTGTGAGGTGCAAAACAAAACATTAAGTATCTCCCTGAATCTATTATCTTTTTCTGCAATTTGTCAAATTTGACGAGCTTAATTGGTACACTCTCAATTATGCACACAAGCATCTGTCATCCTTTACCAAATTGCCCCGACAGTTAAAAAATTATGTAAGTATTAATTAAATAGTGGATTAATTTGGGTAAAGTTCTTTTGCTAACTAATGATATGATAGTAATTAGGTTTCAAGTAAAACACAAAACAACAAAAGCCCCACAGAGCTTGTTGGAGGTGAACTGTTGAGGAACACACATGGTAGTTTGAGCTTATCTCTGAGAAAGGTATATGGATGCACCTCTTTACAAAATCTTGTCAATTTATAATTTTATACATTCAGAAAGGATTCTTCCTAGCAAATCAAAAGCTGAGGTTATTTCCATGTGACCTGTATCCTTTCCCTTTACCTGATAAAATGTCTATCTTGTGTAACTTAAGGGAGGAAGGAGGTATGCTGGCCCATAGTTTCAGGTGATAGAGTCTATCATGGTAGGGAAGGCCTGGGGACAGAGGTGGTTTGTGACTGTTCAGAGCTGGGTGGATCAGGAAGCAGAGAAAAGGATGGAAGTGAGCTGGGAGTATACACCTCAAATCCTCCACCATTAATCACTTTCTCCAGTCCATTAGAGCCTCCCATAGCAGCAGCACCTGTTGGGAATAATATGTTCCAACGTGAGCCTGTGGGAGACATTTCACATTCAAACCACAACTCTGCATTATTTAAATATGTGTTTATGTTTGAAAACAAGACATGGAATTAATAGTTCAAGGACTTTGACTAAAATTAACATAGAGTCCTAAACATAATTAGATACAAACTTATTTCTAAATTGGTATCTAATACAATGATGCTTTTCACTTTAAAGCAATATATATTCTGTGTGTGTGTATGTGTGTGTGTGTCTTGTATACATGTTCTTCTGTATGCAGAGGTATGGATGCATGTGTATACATATCAAAAGTCATCACCAGGTTCCTTCCTCTATCACAGTTTTGAAACAGGGTCTTCATGGAACCTGGTGCTCACCAATTGGCTACAAAGGCTGGCTAGAAACCTCCAGTGATCCTTGTTTCTCTCCAGTGCTGTGATTACATGCATCCACCTCCTTGCCCAGTTTTTCACGTGGGTACTGTGGATATAGATTCAGATCCTCTTGCTTATGAAGCAAGCTCTTTGCCCACTACACCATGTCCCCAGCCCTTTAGTTCTCTGCCAAGGCTTTGGTTGGCTTTCCCTCAGTGGGATGATGTTCTTTGATCTTTACCCAAGAATATTCTCTTGCCACCACCAATGCCCAATATGTGAACAAATCTCCATCACTGGCAATTACTGAGAGCTCAGAAATTAAAGCTCCTTAAATCAAAGTTATTTCTTTGAGATTCAGTGTCTGCATGAAGACTGGTTCTTACCTCAGTGTGCCATGTTTCTTATTATGAAAATCTTAATTAGGAACAGGTGGATGTTTCTATTCCATAGAACAACCCAAATGTTGCTAAAGGAACCCCTACTCCAGGTTTGAATGT
Organism: Arvicola amphibius; assembly: GCF_903992535.2. Taxonomy (NCBI): domain Eukaryota; kingdom Metazoa; phylum Chordata; class Mammalia; order Rodentia; family Cricetidae; genus Arvicola; species Arvicola amphibius. Next base: position 114,714,627 of record NC_052052.2, read on the forward strand.
CAGGCAGGGCACAAGTTTTGCTTTCAAATGTCCTCAATTCATAACCTCAGAATAGAGACATTTTCTGAAATGTCATGAGGACACATTCAAAATACTTTAATCATGTCTGTTCTGCTTGGCCACTTGAGTTGATCTTCCAGTGTTCAATTCTAAGGTCACATTTTCATACCAGGTGGCGTGTTGGAGGAACTTTCCAAAAGAAGTCTAAAAATATTGATTCCAGTTCCCCTCTCTCAATTGGTGCTGGGCATTGATAATGTGCTGATAGAGGACCGGGGTCAGGACAAACAGAACAGCACATGGCTTTGGTAAACTCACTGTCTAGGATGGCTGGAGCTCACACTGAGATGACATCACAGGGAGTTGAGGAAAGAGCTCCATGGATAAAGTGCTTTCTGAGAAAGGATGAGGACCAGAGTCTGGGTTCCTAGCACTCATGTAAAAACTGTGCAGGAGTGATGACTACCGGCAATCTTAGCACACAAAGAAGCCCTGGGCTAGCCAGCTAGGCTATGAGCCACTACTGGTGAGCTCCAAATTCACTGAAAGACCCTGTCTGAGTAAAAAAAAAAAAAAAAAGCAAAGACCCAATGTCACTTTCAGGTCTCCACATGAACGCACTGCATATGTATGTACATATACTTGAAAACATGCATACACATATCACATACACATGTGTGGGTTAATATAGTGAAGTACTGTGGCAGAATTTGTCACAGCGCATTCTGTTATTCTATATGAAGAGCACAGAGATTTCAAAGAGGGCACTAGAGGAGCTGATTCTGGAAGAAGGGAGCGAGAAGATTTCTCTGAACAAACAATAACCAGCTGGGCTGCCACACAGCCAAAGGCATGCAGAGGAGGAAAAAAGGCACAGCTCTTAATCTTAGAGAAAGCACAGACCCCTGACAACAGAGCTCTTATGAGCCTGGAAACAAAGGAAAAGGCCCAAGGATGCTGTCAGTGGGTTGTTCAGATCTGTGAATATATCCTGGTGTCATCTCAGGTGGGTACTGAAATGTTCAAAAGCAAAGAAACTTCTAGTATAGTTGGTAGTCGGAGTGTCAGTGTGATTGTAAGATGGGAGACTCACTGTCGTAAAGGACGACCAACAGATCATAATCAACAGTACCTGGATCTGGGTCCTCCAGGAGTGAGCCCAGGTGGCCTATCTTTCCATATGAGCCCAGGCGCAGTCACACCATAGGCCATCAGACTGCTCTCACTAGCCTCTATCCATGTATCAGAGATTTACTTCTGAGAAAATAGCCTCTGGGTGGACAAGGCTTGACTAATAACCGCCAGTTTCTCTATTGGGGGTATGTATTTCCTTCTCAGCACCAACCCAAGAAAGCTACATCTACAGCTGGAAGCAGGCACGCAGGAGACTCAGCCTGTTTGGGCACAGCTGCCCCATGCTTACAGCTTCCAGTCAGGGGATAGCTGCTCCTTTTTTGTCATGTTTCCCCACTATCTCACTTCCTGGGGTCTCTCGGAGCCAAGTGATGATCTTTGTCTTCCTGCTGTAACAAGAGCTGGTTAATTGTCCCCTTCTTTTCTCATTTGCTGTGTCTTTGTTTATTTCCACAAAGGTCAGGCATGGATTGTGAGTGCCGAGTATATCTTGATCTGGAACACAGAAGAGTCGGGTGGGAGATGACTGAAATTAAACCTAAACCTTAAAACATAACTCAAATTCAGCGTCTACTGTGGATCCCTATCCCGCTGCTCACCCCACAGCTCAGTCTCCTTTGTTTCTTGTAATTGCTGATAGTGATGATTATCTGATAAAGCTGGATATGTTATCCACATTTAAAAAGAAATTCATTAATTATTTTCTTTGTATATTTGGTTTAGGGGATTGACTTTTTGGTTTTCAATAATATTTTTATTTATTCTTTGGAATTTTCATCATATATACAATGTATCTTCCTCATACCTACCATTCATGCCCCCACTCCAATTCCCCCTGGTTTGCCTCAACACACATCCCTAATTCACGTCTTATTAATATGCATCCCACTGAGTCAACTAGTGATGTCTGTAAGTGCATGGACATCCTACCAATAACATGATTACCAGGAGAAAGTGACGTTCCCTTCCCCAGTATCCATCAACTGCCAAAAACTATTCAGTTTTTGACAAGTGAGTCTTGGAATCCCCTTCCTCATCCAAGCTGAAAGTCTAACTGATCTGATCTTGTACAGATCATAAAGCAATATGTTATGCACATTTTAAAACAGATCGAATTGAGAGTCATGATGATAAACAACTAATTCACATCATGAATTTTATATCCTATCGATAACTTTTATGATCCTACTTGTAGGTGTGTACTGGAAGGAAATGAAACCAATCCGTCAAAGGGATTGCTGCTCCCCTGTCTTCACAGACTTGTTAGTTACAACAGAAGAGGCATAGAACCAATCCCAGAGTGCATCAATGACTGACTAGATAGAAATAAATAACTTGTAAAATATACATATTGTAATGTTTGCAACATTAATAAGTTTCCTGTCACTATCAACAATGGGCATGAAGAGATAAGGCATTTGTGGTGGTTAGTATCAACTGTCAATAAGATGCCTAGGGAGCAAGCCTCTGGGCACAACATGAGGAATCAGCTAAATTTAAATTAGCCTTGTCATGACCATGCCAATTGCTATGGAAAACCTATCTTAACTGTGGGAAGAATCCTAGACAGTATAAAATGGAGAGACAAGCTGAGAAGCAGCATGCATTAGTTCACTGCTTTGCTCTTGACTGTGTTTGCTGTGTGACCAGTTCTCTGTTTGTGGAGGGCTGTATGGTGAACTCTGAATGTTGTGAGTCATTGAACTCTAGATTTTGAATAGGTAAAATGGATTGGAGTTGTTTCTGAACAAACAATCCAGTCTGGAAAATAAGTCAGCCCTGGCTAGTATAACTAGTTACCATATGGAAAGTGCTTGGAAGAGTGCCTGTCCAATGATTAATGCTGGCATAGAACAAAATGTTAAAAATACCAGAAGAAATAAATGTACTAACACAGCATATACATATACACAATCATACACAGCATATACACACATACATGCAACGTGCACATACAATGAACACATATACACACAAACATACATGCAAAGAACATATAGAAAGGTCCACAATACATATAGTCATACACAACACACACAACATAAATACATTTAAACAACTCTTATAACACATACACTGACATATGTACACAACATCATGCACTCATAGCACATATACACTTACAAGACAAATATACAACACACATGGATTCTTATACACACAACACATACACACAACACACACTTAGCATACACACATGTATACAGCACAAACATCCACAAACAGCTGAGGACTGTAGCATTGACAAGATTAAATGCCACAGATATATAACCTAACCTTTTCATCTGGAAACCTCAGGACACCAAGAATATTCTCCCAGATTCCAGAGCTCCAGTTTCCAGATGCAGGGCTCTTGGCTCTACACTATGCAGGACAGTTCTTTGGGCTCTTTACCTTCTGTTTCTTTTTACAGAGTGAATAACAAGCTTTGGGAAGTAATTAAGTATAGAAATATACTTTCTTGCTTCACTTACTACATGTATTTGTATGCGGACTGGTACACCTTAACAGCCATTTAAACTGTAAGAAAATATGAAGTAGAAACAGTTGTTGACTTGATTGCTTACTCGATTCCTTTTAAGTAGGCAATGATCTCTGATGGATGCTATTGAGGTGACATTGTTTAACTCAAATTTTATGGGTTTAAATTGCTTCATTCCAACGTGTGGGTGAAGAGCAATTTAAATATGAATTTCAAGTAACTACTCACCACAAAACAGTTCGGACTGAGCTTGCAGATTGTAGCCTGTGTCAAAAAATGATGCTCCAGTCATTTTGCTCTCCTGGCAACAATCCTGTGAATTCTGAAGATTGAAGACATAATGCATAATGATGAAGACCCACGGAGATAGAGAGAATCAATATGAAACCTCATGTTTTTTAATGCAGTCTTTATCACACGAAGAAGCTGTTTTGATGAAAGGGATTGAAATTGCTTCAGCCTTGAATTGTCAAACTGAGGAAGATCTTCATTTCTCTCTCTGTGCGCTTTCAAAATTAGGAGTTTGTATTAATTACTTATGGATTGTCTTAATTAGATCTCAGATGTGATGTTCTGATGTGTTTTTACAAATGCTGCTGTGAAAAGTCTTTTTGAGGTCTACTTTAATCTTGTAAATTACTGGAAACCATGATGTCATAAAATACTTTCCCAGTTGTTGTGGCTTGAAGTCTAGCCATGAGAATAACCAGAAATAATATAATTAAATTTTAAGACTGATGGATTAATATTAAAGGCTCATTCTCTGTTTAATTTTTGTCCCATGAAAGTGATAACTCCTTCGCAGGTAGAGCTGAAGAAGTTACCTACCGAGGAAAAACTCATGCTGCCAAACAAACACTAAGCTCCTACTCTGAACTCTGTTGAGTCATATCTTGTGATGGATATTCTTGGTTGTCAACTTGACTACATCTGGAATTAACCAACACCCAAACGTCTGGGTACACCTGTGAGGGGTTTTTCTTAATTAAGTCATTTGAAGTGGTAAGACCCACCTTTAATGTGGATCTTTCTAGGTGGGAAAAGCCACCTGTAGTCTGGGTCACACCAGCTGGTGGTGGCCTAAATAAAGGTCATGGTAGATGGAAGATTTTGTTCTTTGCTTTCTGTTCAGTCAAGGCCCTTCCTTCACCGGCATTAAAACCTGCTATTTCCAGTCTCTGGCGTATACTGAAGATCACTGAGACATTCAGGCTCCTGGACTGAATGACTGCTGGATTGATATTGGTAGATGAGAGCCATAGTTGGAGTAGCTGGACCCCAACCTGTAAACTTGTTCTGTAAACCTGTGTACCTGTGTGTGAGTGAGTGTGTGTGTGTGTGTGTGTGTGTGTGTGTGTGTGTGTAGATTCATTCTATCACTTTTGTTATTCTAGAGTCCTGTCTAATAAATATCTCCTCATGATGGAAAAATCTAAATCTCATTCTCATCACGCCGTATACTTTGTCTGTCAGAGTTATGTCTGTATTGTATCTTCAATATTTTATAGGGTCCTATCCATTTGGCTTTGGTTACAATGATAAAGTACCATGACCTAGAGCAATTTGGAAAGGAAAGACTTTATTTGGCTTACTTGAATGTCCCAATCACAGTCTATCAGGAAGCAAAGTCAGAACGGGAGCTCAAGGCAAGCTTAAGTACCTGGAGGTAGGAATTAAAGCAGAAGCCATGGGAAAATGCTGCTTACTGGCTTGCTCGCCATGGCTGTTAAACCTGCTTTCTTATATAACACAGGACCAACATCCCAGGGGTCGTACCACCCATAGTGAACCATGCCCTCCCGCATCAGTCATTAACCAAAAAATAAATGCTACAGACTTGATTACAGGTCAGTCTTATTGTGGCATTTTTTTCAACTGAGGTTCCTTCTTCCCAGATGAAACTAACTTGTGTCAACCTAACAAAAACTTACCAGCAGAGCTCCTGTCATCTTTTATTTTTATGTTACTCAAAGGGAAAGAAAGGAAGAAGGAGGAGGCTTAAAGGAAGGAGACGGGCAGGGTAGCTAGACACTGCTATGTGCATAACATGAATAAAAGCAAAAACAAGGAATGTTGAACTCTCAGCCCCAAGTTGACTTAAATTCAAATCTAGGAGATAGAGAGATGATGTAGCCATTAAGAGTGCATACTGTTTTTAGAGAGAACCCAAGTTCAGTACCTAGCCCCTACACAGTGCAGCTCACAACAGCCTACAACTTCAGCTCCTGGGCATCCTATGCCCTTACATTCTTGCTTGGGTTCCTGTCTTGACCTCCCTAATATAGACTGTGATTTTGAAGTATAAATTAAACCAAGGAAATCCTTTAGTCCCCTAAGTTGCTTTCAGCCATGTTTGTCACAGTAACAGAAGTTTCAATTAACACCTTGGGCTTTTGTTTGCTGTCTCATCAGCTGGTCCCAGCTGTCTTAGCACAACCCAGTTGTGGCTACTATAACAGAAAAATGTAATTTTAATCACTTAAAAAAATTCAAATGCCTTTGTCAGTGAAAGTCTTTAAGCAACTCACTCTATATAAAATACACAAAGTCACCACAGCAGAGACATCATTGCTAGTTACAGTTACCTCCTCCTATCCATGAAGGCCAGCCTGTGTTATCAGCTTTAGCAGTAAGCGCCTTCTGAGCCCAAGTGATGCACAGCCGGACCACTTAGAAGAAAAATCCCTAGACCGCAGGAGAAAAATTGATTTTTAATGTAAAATATTTCAAGGACTATGGTGTAGCTCTGTTATAGAGAGCATGCACAAACATGCTTAAGGTAGGAGTCCCATCTCCAGTACGTCAAGCAAACAAAATAAAATATCACATAGAATACCAGTTCACTGACATTCACTGCACAACTTAGGGATGAGCTGAATTGAACTGAAGATTAAATATGTGCCATTTTCATAAGTGAATACTCTCATAAACTGAGATCAAAGTCATGCAAATATCCATACCCCCAACTATGCTTTAAATTTTCAGAACAAATTTTAAATGGCAATATGGTGGTACACTCAGAAGAAAAATTAACCAAGGCATTTGATATTTTACCCCAAAATGCTTGCACCGTGAACTGACTGGCACACACACATACAGCTTAGCAAAATTATGCCTTTTAGAAGGCAGGCTTTCCTTGCCTATGTGCATCTAAAGCCCTGAGCTGTTGAGCATTTGTTGTATAGTAGATTTTCCTGAGAAGTTGTAACCCACACATGTCAATGCACCCCATAAAGGGACTCACAATAGACCAAAATAACAATTGCACAAAAGTCCAATTGTGTGAATTGAGGAGTAGTTTATTGTGATTATTAACAGCAGTATGAGGGAGGAGTTACTTATAAGAAACAGAGATAACTCAAAATCATATATATTATCAGAAAGTCTACCTCACCAAAACAGGCGATGACTCTAAGACCTACAATCCTGAGACCTCTCTACAACTTGCAGTGTTATGCCTATGGCTATGAAACGCCCCCCGCCAAATCCTTTGAACAGGATTCTGATGTAAAGTACATGAGGGTCTTTATTTTACAAACCTGAGTTTAGAACACCCTTTTTCAGTGCCCTAGCACATTGAGAAAATTATGGCAACGAGCTCGAGGAGGAGAGAACTTTTAAAGGGGAAAAAGCTGCAAATGGGGAGTTCATGACACTTGGTCTTGGGATTGGGTAAGGAGGGCACAGGGTAAGGTAGTGTCTGAAACCACTGGTCAGTTTTTGAGTGCAGAAACTCTAACAGAGCCATAAATTACTGACAAGGTATCTTTAAGGATAGGATGCCCCACAGGAACATCTGGACATCATTAAATTTTATGGCCCTGCACCTTAATTGGTGGTTTCTTAGGTTATCTGTTCAAATTCCACTATCACAGCATATTTCTGGAGCTGAGATCATTATATGGCTTAAGATGAAGCCCTTTTTTAAAACGGAGTTTGCAGCAGGAAGCTCCACAGTCTAAAAAACTCTTTTCAACAACAAAAATTGTTAATTGTTTGTTATAATTTTTAAATTTTTGAAACTAATATAATTGCATAATCTTTCTATTCTCTTTCCTCCCTTCAACCTCTTCCATGCATCCCCCTTATGCTATTTCAAATTCATTGTCTCTTCTTCTAAATATATATACAACCTGCTCAGTCTGTACAACATTACTTGTATGTATATGATTCTAGGGCAGATCATTTGGTTTTGGATAACTGATAGGGAACAGTGGGCTCTTCCCTAGAGAAGACTATTTCTCTTACTTTCAGTATTACTTAGCTGCTTGTAGTTCTTTGTCTAAGTGAGCTTCCCCCTTCTAAACCAACGATCTCTCTTTCCACTCTTTGGCTGGTCAAGTCCTCCACCCACATAAATTGTTTGCTCATTTTTCACTGCTGGGGATAGGGGCCCCAAGAATCTCTCAAGATGCTGTTCTTGCTAGTAGGTGTCCTTCTGTTTACCTCCTCAGGCTCAAAACTCCACTTGAAGGGCTGGACTGATGACTCAGTGATGAAGAGCACTTGCTGCTCTTCCAGAGGACCTAGGCTTGATTCATGGCACCTATGTGGCCACTCATAACTGTCTGCAGCTCCAGTTCTGGAAGACACAATGCCCTCTTGTGACCTCCACTGGCTCTTCACACACATGATTCTCATACAAACAAGGCAAACACTCCTAAACACAAAACAAAACCTAAATAAATAAATCTTTTTCAAATACTCCATTTAATATTGTGATTCTCAGTGCTATTAAAATCTTTAGTTTGGAAGACCCAAACTCACTGGGCCTAGTGGGATACACCTGTAATCCCAGCACTTGGGAAGCAGAGGCATTCAGATTTCTGTGAGTGTGATGCCAGCCTGGTCTACAGAGTGAGTTCCAGGACAGCCAGAGCTACACAGTGAGACCCTATACTGAAAAAACAAACAAACAAAAAACTTGGTAAAATATAGTCTCTGTGTTAAGTTCCTAGGGTTTCTATAACAATTTTCCCCCAAGTGATAGTGAATGTTATAGTTTATATGTGCACTGTTTCTCAAAGGTTCACATGTTTAAACACTTGCTCTTCAGGTAATGTGACTCTGAGGATTAGGTATGGGGCCACAGTAGCTGAAGTGGGCCTCTGGAGGATGAGTCTTGGAAGTTGTAGCCATGCCCCATGTCTACTCTGCCTTCTTAACCCATTGATAAGTGAGGAAGTCACTGGAGGAAGTCATACATGCAATTCCCACTGCTTTAGTTTTATTTCCTATTGCTGTGATAAAATGTTCCAAATAAAAGCAATTTAGGGGAGTAAAAATATATTTCAGCTCACGGTGCTTGAGAATAACCTGTCACATTACACCTACAGTTAATGGCAATGAATTAATTCATGGATTCCAGTGTTCAGTTCACTTTCTCCATTCTTAGCAGTTTATAATCCTCTGCCTAGGGAATGGTCCACCCACAGTGGGGTGGGTCTTTCTATCTCTATCTAGGCAATCAAGATCATTCTCCATAATCATGCCTATAGGCCAATCTGATATAGTAGACAATTCATCATTGAGACTCGCTTGCCAGATGATTCTAGATTGTGCCAAACTGACATAGCTAAGCACCACTATGAGAGAATACATTGCCTTAGACAGTGAGTCAACATAACTCTTTCTTTCCATTAGTTGCCTTTGTTAGGTATTTTATGACAAGAAAATTAACTCATGAAATAATACAGATTTAGTCTCTTGTTGTAAGAAGCTGCTTGTTTGTTCTTGACTTTCCAGACTCCCAAATAACCACACCAAAACTATATTAATTAAATCACTGCTTGGCCAATCACTATAGCACATTCCTAGCAATCTCTTACATATTAAATTAACCCATTTCTATTATTTTATATTTTACCACGAGGTTTGTGGCCTACCAGCAAGGTTCCAGCTGACAGCTTGTATCTTTCCCCTCTGGCAGTTACATGGCATCTCTCTGACTCCACCTTTTTTCTTCCAGCATTCAGTTTAGTTTTCTCTGCCAAGCTCTATTCTGCTAAGCCACTGGCCTAAACAGCATCTTTATCTATTAACCAATAAAAACAACACATATACATAAGGACTTCTCACACCAGTCTTTCATTGCCCTATAAGTCAGAAGCTCCAAACCAGGATCTGAACAAGTCTGTCTCTATATAGCCCATGAGTATTCTTCAAAGCACACCTGAGGCTTTGTCTTTCGCTGAGATCCTGGGGACACCCTTTATCGCTTGACACATCACTCTAGTTTCTGCTTTCATGTGCTCATTTATTTCTTGCTAGTTCCCTTTGGATCTGATGACAACCATAACCAATCCTAATAAATAAGAAGTATGCCCACATTAAAAGAATAGTTATCTCCAAATAAAAGCATATATATTAATATATACTATATATTAAATAAAGATATATATGTATATATAAAAGAATGTATAATATATATTATATATTCCTTGTTTTAGGAGATGATGTTTAAGGTGGCCACTAGTCAATCTGCCACAACTTAAAAAAAAAGTTTATGTATTTTTGGATTAAGTAAAATAATTTAATTTCTCAAATGTTTTACTAAATGAAATATTTGAAGACATTAATTTTTTCTCCTCAATGCATATTTGTTCATCTCTATTTTTAATCTTGTCAGTGAGCTCCTATTTTAAACTTTGTGTCCCATTTCCTTTAATATCTGAATTTGTATAAAGGAGAAGGCCCTAATATTTTTGCATTCCCAGATCTCCCCTCTTCAAATCCCTTTGCAGATGTTATAGAATATTCTACTCCCATTGTCCAGTGTGGTTTCACCATGAACGCATGTGCCTGCTTAAGCAGAAATCTACCATTGTCAGTCAAGCTTCATACAAGTTGAATATGTTGCACAAATACAGAGTCAACATCTTTGACCAGTTTAAAAAAAAATAAAGATTGCAAAACTCATTGGCGTTCTGCTCATGTCAAGCAGAAACTCCCTAAGAGGACCAAAAGAGTACACCAGAGAAAATTCACAAATCTCCTTATAATCATATGTACATTTCCAAGCATCTTACAGTGAGATTTGACCCCGATTTAATGACATTCAAGGTTACTGATCTCTCCCTAGTCCTTCGCCCATATTCAGTTTAATGTGTAGTTTCCATCCCATTTCTTTAATATTATTTTCTTACAATGGTTGCTTTGGGAAAGAAGACACAAGATTCATAACTTCGTGCATAAGACTCGAAACTTATGTTTGAGTGGAAGAGAGGCAAAGACAAGCCACTTAGGAAGTTCTGCCTTTCAGGAACCGGGTAGTCTGGAAATGAAACCGCCATCCCCTACACAGAGGGACAGAGGACTCAACTGGCCTTTGAGAAAAGTAGAAAGGAGTGAGCACCAGATTCAGCTAGAGTATTGGAGGAATCTTAGCAAAAAAAAACCTTTGTTTTCCCCATTTATGAAAACCCTTGGGGTGATTTCAAATCTGAATGAAGCATCACACTTCCCCACAAAGCCTTTGCCAATATTTTCCACCAGAATTCATTGATACCATCATGTTACTCACTTTGAAATCAGTTTTATCAGCAACATATGTCACTCAGTACACCAGTCAGCATATTTATTTCTCTAAATGTCTGGTTTGTGTTGTTGTTTGTTTACTCGGGGATTGTAAGCTTCCTGGGAAACACATTATATTTTACTCCTATTCAGATAATAAATACCAGAACATGACCGTGCTTTGCAAAAGACCAAATGCACAGTTGTTTGAATAACTATGGACCAGCAAACACATCCACTGTTGCCCACAGTTAACTAACTGTGCCAGACTCTCTTTTCCAGTTGGAAACAAGTAACTTCAAAAGAAAAAGAAACTGTTGCAGGCGAAACAAAGGATGTATTCTCTACTATCTTCCCAGCTGCAGTGGAGCAAGAAACCATAGGAGCACATGGCTGTCTCAGTGACTTGAGGAGTTCCAGACATTTGTTCCAGGAAGCAAAATGATCTGGGTGGGCACATGAAAGACTGAACAAATATTCAACACAGATGAGAAAGATAAGGCAGTCAAATTCTGGCCTACATAAGTACATATTGATTATGTTCGAATTTTAAAAGCATCATTTCATCAGTGCCTTGAGGTAGGAATTTTTAATTTAATCTTACTTTATGTGTTTGCCTGTTTACTGCCTGCATGTATGTGTGCGATGTGTCTGTGGAACGCCTGAATGACTTGAGATCGCCTTACAACTGAAGTTACAGAATGTTGCCAGCCACATATGGGTGCTGGGAACCAAACCCATGTCCTGTGGCACATCAGCCAGTGCTCTTAACCACTGAGCTGTCTCTCCAGTCCTCCACCTACTTTTTTTTTCAGATGGAATCTCATGTAGCCCTGTCTGATCCAAACTCATGATATCATCAAGGATGGCATTGAACTCCCTGTCGTCTTGCCTCCACTTGTCACATGCTGTGATTATGAGTATGTTTCACCATGCCTAGAAGAGAGGGGGGAAGGAATCTTTTTTATTTTTATTTTATAAAACCCCAAAAAAATAAAGTTTGGAGAGGACATGAGCTGATAAAATATAGATGGTTTATAAGAGGCAACAAGGACTCAAGCCAAGGCATTCTGTGCTTTGGCTTCTTTATCCTTCACTGCTGAGGGAGTTTGACCTTAAACTCATCTTCATATGAGTAATCCTTAAATATTTGAAGACAAATTCCCCTTTCTTGTTCTTCAGAATGTCCTCAATTACTTACATTGCATTAACTTTTCAATAGGCTACATCAAAATTCTGAATTTTATTAAGATTTAGGCAAACTAATTCTCATAAGTGCTTTTTCATATTGACCCAAGAAAACCCAGTAAGCTACCACAGTGTATGCAGAAGAGAGGACAGTGCTTTGATAAACAGAAGTGGAGTGTAAATAAGGCTGAGTGGTGGGTGTTGATTTTGAGCCATTAAGTCAATCTATAAAACATCATTGTTTGTTGCTTGATTACTAACATCGTACGATATAAACTCGAGCAACATCAAGGATGGAAGTGACAACTCCAATTTTGAATCAGTCTTTTACTCTTTGGTAAATAAAACAATTTTGTTTTAGCATATAGAGAAATTGAAGCAAGCATTACAGTCTGTTTATGAAATATTCCCACAAAAGCTCACAAGTGGAAGTTATGGTTTCTAGCAGGTGGATCCAACCATTTACAGGTAAGTGGGTTGTAAGAGTTCTCTGGGGAAACTAGTATCTAAATTCATTCGTGTAGCCATCTTCCCATAAATAACTAAGTTGTAAATGTGGTTAGTATTAATAAAGGTGGTTATTAATTCTTATTATCAGCTTGGGGGTTGGGTTAGAATCACCCAGGAGGCATATCTCTCTTTGTGTGTTTGTGAGGGAGTTTTCAGAGAGGAGAGAAGTCTTATTCTTCTTCTGAATGTAGCTGACATCATTGGGCTGGAGTCCAAGACCAAATATAAAAGTGGAAAGGAGAGCCGGGCAGTGGTGGTGCACGCCTTTAATCCCAGCACTCGGGACGCAGAGGCAGGCGGATCTCTGTGAGTTCGAGGCCAGCCTGGTCTACAAGAGCTAGTTCCAGGACAGGCTCTAAAAAAGCTGCAGAGAAACCCTGTCTCGAAAAACCAAAAAAAAAAAAAAAAAAAAAAAGAAAAGAAAAGAAAAGAAAAGAAAAAAGTGGAAAGGAGAAACTCAAATAACACTGTCATTCCTCATTCTTTGTTTCCTGGTCAATGTCATGGATCTAGTTATTCTGGCTCCTTTACCTTCCCTTCATAATGGACTGTTTAGTGTGAACTGTGACCCCAACCCTCCCCTCAATCCCCAACCCCCAACCCCACAAGGAAGTTGCTTTCTGTTAGGTATTTGTTGAGAGCAATGAGGAAAGAAACTGATACAATAAGCTTCATTATTATAAAACATTCTTCTTTATCATTTTCTATGGTAGAATTTTCTGTAGATTTCTCAACCTTGGGCCACTTTGAATACATGACAGAGTATATTGTTTTTTTTTTTTTTTACTAATGTAACAAAATAAACAGTACACTTTCAACAATCAAAGAATTATATTCTAATTTTTCTTCAAAAATATGACTCAAATTATTAATTATATCATCTTTCTCAGTGTTTTTAGGACTTCATTGAGCTGAACTGATTTTATTTTACTTGATTATAAATGAACAACTTCAAGTTATTTACAACTAAAAGGCACTATTCATAGAAATTATTTTTCTTCAGTTGTATTGCCCAATGTATAAATCTATGAATATCATGGACCACTCTAAATTATTTCATTTTCATGTTTGTAAAAAATGAATAATTTGCAAAGATCAGCTGACAAAATATTTTAAATCCTTAAGATTTAGTGATTTGAGAGCTAGAGAAGTGTTAAGAGCACTTGCTCCTCTTTCAGAGGACTAAGCATGAGCAGGCACCCCCTCCGGATGCACACCCTAAAATTAAATGTAATACGATATTTTAAAGTAAAATGTTGTATACTTTCATTGTGAAGTATTTAAACTAATCAGACTCACAGAGTGAATGAAGTGATTGCTTCCTGTGGCAAACGGGATGGAGTTTCAGGTTGACAGGGTGTTAAAATATGTTCAGGAGATGAGTGGTCCCTAATAGCTTCATCACCTTAGAAATGTATGTAATGTTATTGGCTAATACATTTTAAATCCAGGATATGGGGATGCAATTTAGCCAGTAGAGTGCTTGCCCGATGTGAATAAAGCTGTGGACTCATGTGTAAAACCCGACATGGTAGTACACATCTGTAATCTCAGTACTTTGAAAATGGAGGCAGGAGGACCCGAAGTTCAAGTATATATTCTGCTACATAGTGAGGAAACTTGTCTCAAAACAATAAGAATGAAAATAAGAGAAAGTAAATGGGTTTACCCCATTAAAAAACTGAAAAAAAAATGCCAAAAAGTAGGTTAAATAGAGACTGTAGTAGATTTCACATTCATGGCCCTCTGTTCTTGGACAAAGACCACCTAGTTCTAAGTTCAGGGTGCAAGGTTAGAGCTATTATAATTCTGGGAGTAAACTAAGACTGCTTCAGTTACAAAGAAGGTTAAGACCAGGTAAGAGGTACCTCCCGTAGCTAGCTCACAACCCAGGCAGCGTTCCTAGAGCCAGAACAGGAATGACCTTGACTTTCAACAGCACAAATAGAAACAATATTCTAATTCTCAGCATGTGTTCTTTTCTACCAAGGTCTTTGGCACGTGTTTTGTCTTTTGTCCATAGCTTGAATGAAATAAAATGTTTCCCAAAGTGATGGGAGTTAACTTTTATGGTTCAACTCTCAAATATCTGAAGTTTAAAAACCAGAAAAACCTCAGCTTCCTTTGGGTAAAGTGGGGTAAAGTTTAAGCGGCCTTTCGAGTCATCGGCAGGAAGGAAGAGAGCTTGTCACACTGCACCAGTTTTGTGATATGACAGTCATGGAGTGTTTGTTAGAAGCACTACTTAATCTTTATGAGTCACCTCATCTACATAGCTTTCTGAAGTTTGTCACAGAGGGCTATGATATAGGAAGCCATTAGCCAAGGAACAGTGGTTCTAAAATGAGGCATCCATGCTTCTGGCAGCTTTCTCACTGCTCCCATGGGCAGAGCTCTATCCTACTTCCGGTGCCCTCAATGTCTGAAGCGCTTCCAGTGTGGATATCCAATTTCTACAGAGGCCTTAAACCAGATTTAACCTCTTAGGTTGCTAGAGGTATTCCCATATTCAAACACTTTTAACGGGTTCAATAAGCCTAAAAGGCCTGAACTTTATGAAACACTGGATGGCCTTCATGGGGGTTGAAATCTGGATTCATGGTAGGACCCCACTTTTAAAACCATGTATTCATTCTCAGATATGTGCCAGGGCATTTGCATTGCTTAGGTATCCATAGGTAGTACCAGTTCTGAAAAGGCAAGGGTTTTGATTGGGATGCCATTGAATCTGTAAATTGTTTTTGGTGAGTGTAGTGAAGATTCCTTAGCTTTCCAGCCTCATGGCAGAGGTACCGGCCGTAGCCGTGTTTATCACCACAACTCTATGGCGTTTCAAGGTCCCTGCAACGGTGTTAACAATCAAAAGCCCATAGTCAGGACCGCCCAGAAAGACAGCATTTTAAAATGGTACAGTTTTTTTCCTGCTACGGCTGAAAACTGAAAAGCACGCAGTCAGTTTTTCATTAACACCACTTAAGTGTTTGGTGGCAGGACCTCTTAAAGAGCTGCAGAGTTTTGCAGTTAAAGCTGAGTCAGGAAGCCTCTCTTAGGTGAGAGTGCTTGCTTGTCTCTAGCAAGCAGAGCCAAACCCAAGAAATTGCTGCCACCAAGAAAACATGCTTTATTTTTTCCCAAACTTTATCAGGCTTTCTGTGGATGCAGTTATCCACATGGGCGCCATTCTGTAGTAAGGAGCTGCTGGCAGGCCTGCTTTTCGTGCCGCTCGGCTCCCACATGGCTAGCTTTACACCTGAAATAACAACACACAAACTGTATTCATTTAAACACTGCCTGGCCCATTATTTTCAGCCTCTTACTCACATCTTGATTAACCCATATCTAATAATCCTTGTAGCACCACAAAGTGTGCCTTACCGGGAAGATTCTAGCATACGTCCATCTTGGGCTGGAGCTTCATCGCATCTGTCTCCCTGAGGAGAGGCACAGCGGTCTGACTAACTTCCCAGCATTCTGTTCTGTCTACTCCACCCACCTAAGGGCCGGCCTATCAAATGAGCCAGGCAGTTTCCCTATTAACCAATGAAATCAACTCAAACAGAAGACCCTCCCACATCAGTTGAGATACTCTTTTAAAGAATATTAGCCTACCAATTTAAAAATACAGGATGGCTTTATGTTTTGTAGAGATTTTTTACCTCTTCAATAGCTTTTATGCTATAAGTAATAGGGAGATTTTAGGATTATGGAAATATGGCATTATGAGTTTGTTAATATATGTTCATGGATAAATTAAAGCCATATACATGTACTAAATGTGGAATACAGTAGTAAATTCCATCTAGTAATTAATAGAATTGTCTTATTATTGAAAACTTAGATTAAGAGAAAAGATACGTAGATGGATAGATAGATAGATAGATAGATAGATAGATAGATAGATAGATAGATAGATAGATAGAGATAGATGGATGGATAGATAGATAGATAGAGATAGATAGATAGATAGATAGATAGATAGATAGATAGATAGATAGATAGATAGATAGATGAGGAAGAAAGGGAGAAATAAAGGAAAGAAAGAGAAGAAGAAGGATGAAGAAGAAAGGAAGGAAAATGAGAAAAAACAAGATGTGGAGGAAAAGAGAGGATAAAGAATGAGGAACAAAGAGGGGGAAAGTAAAGTAGTAGCAATGGGAAAGAAGGAGAAAAAAATCATCACTGAAGAAATAAAATGTCAGAAAGTTCCTATTTCTAGAATAGACAGAGGAAATGAAGAGTAGAGACCACACAGAGATAAAAAAGGACAAACTAGAAAATATATTTATAGATCATAGTAATGATTAATATGTACCACACAGGTATCATATAAAATAAACAGGGTAAAGATAATATGATGTGTTTGGGATCACTTTACTAGAAGAGCTACAGGAAATGTGGAGGATTGATGATAGATATCATCCTATCAAACTGGCAATGAAACAGAGTCAAGAGTAAATCAGCATCAGCTTTTCACATTCCATCAGACTAATCCCCTTAGCAGACCAGCACAGGCAGGGCAGTCAAGTCACAAGATTGTGTTCCAATGACTGAGTGGAAAACTTCAACATCTAGAAGAGACTGGAGAAGATTCAGTGCAGACTCAGACTTACATATGTAACAGACATGGGGTTTAAACCCTTGAAAGGTGCATAGATTATAAAGTCAGTGATCTTGACTTTATTAATGGAGTTACATAAAATTATTTTATTTTATTTTACTAGCACTGGTAGTACCATATTGCTCAGTCACTGACATCAACCAATTCCCAAATTTTAATAGACAATGTTGGGATATAGTTAAGTGGTAAAGTGTTTGTCTAGGATTCATAAAGTCCTGGGTTCAAATCCCAGTATAGTTGATAAAAGAAATGGTAATTAACACTAATGGACAAAATCATCTGAAAGTATCTCAATTCCCTACTTCTGGGCCCATCGTCTCTTCAGCTTACCTATATCTATCTATCTTGTATCTTAGTGAACAGTAATATCATCCATTGAGTGTCTCAAGGTGGAAATCTAGGTATAATCTGAATTCATTTTCTCCATGTTACTTCACTATATCTTCAAATGACAGGGATTTTTCATTAAGCAAATCATCTCTCTTGATTGCATCCCACTGATGCAACCTCAGTTTGAGGGTTTACTGTTTCTTTGCTGACTTAAAGAGACTACCTCACAATGTAACTTCTTGATTCTGTCTCCCTCAGTTCCCTTGCTAATTTGTCCTTTCAGAAGCACAAGTCTGATTCATTCATTGTGACTGAAGGCTGCTGGTGACTCACTTCCTCATGCATAGAAGTTCATTATGGGTTGTACTTCCCGGTAGAACTTATCCTAGATTGATTTCTGTAGCTGTAATAAAACGTAGAGGTTAAAAAGCAACTAAGGGTAGAAAAAAGTTTATTTTTAGCTTTCCGAGCCATCATTTTATTTAGTTTATCATTCTGGAGAGGCCAAGGCAAAAATGTCAAGCAGTCATCGTCAAGAGGGAAATGAGTGCATGCTTGCCTCCTTTCCTGTACTCAACCCAGGTTCTCTATCCTTACAAAGCTTTGGATTGCCTGCCGAGGGAATGGTTCTACTCAGAGTTGCCTGGTTCTTCCCATATAAACTAACTTAATTAAAATAATCCATCAAGACAAACCTACAAGTCAGCCCAATGTAGACAATTCTTCATTGTTTTCCTAGATAGTGCTAACTTATGTCAGGTTGACAATCAACACTAACCATTACATAATTTCATTTCCAGCCCCAGTGATGTGTAGTTCCCTGAAGCTTGTATTTCCCTGAAATCACCACTCTTCCTACCTCTGTTCCAAGGACACCTTCCACATTCTTAGTGCCAGTAGCTGTCAATCTTCTGCTCTCCTTAAACCTTCTGCTGGGCTACCCAGTCTTCAGGAGGTTGTCTTAGGAATCTGGAAATCTAAAACCAGTGTCCTATCTTCTCCATGTGTATTAGAGCATAGAAATGTCTGTTTATGAGTCTCCCTTCCCACCAGAATGTTTTAAATCCCCATTTTATTGTTTTCACCTTTGCAGCATTCAACTGTTCATGAGAGAATGAACTAGAATATTCTTCAGATATGGAATTACAGAAAGCAGATCTGAAGGTTCATGGATGATCATTATTTACTAAAGAGTGGCTCTCGGGAAGCAGAAATGAGTACAAAAAAGTGAGGCACCATATAATGATATGCTACTCACTTGTTCACGTCTACTATGACCTTTGTCTTGGGACTGTGGCATCACAAGCATTTTGGGAGCTCATCATGACGTCAATACTGTTAATTAGTTTGGACTTTTAAGTGATTTAAAGAAACAGGTATGTGCCCAAGGGTGCAATTCCCTTGAGTAATTGAGATTATCTTCTTTTCTCCAAAACAAAATTAAGCCATTTTTTTGGGTCATACATGGAGTGTTTCCTCACAATTTAAACTTTAAAGAAATTTCTGCACATGAATCCTCAGATATGTTCCTCAGAACCACAGACTAGGTAACTTAATCTGAAAAAAATATGTGTTTGCATTAATCACTGAGAGTCTAAAATGCAGTATATCATCAGCAACATGTACACATCTCTAGTGTAGCTGTATATGCTAACTATTTCATTTTAACCGTCGGCTTGATGCAACCTAAATTGTTGGGGAATGTGGACCTCCAGACCCTCAATATAAACAACTTGTTATGCTTGCAGCTGCTCTGAGCAAAACAACTTGTCTTTCCTGTGTTTGCAGCTGCTCTGAGCACAAGACTCTCAAGAGTTCCTAATGGCAGAGAAGTGGTTTCTGGTGGGTTTAGCTGGGGTGTGGCTATCAGTTAAGGATCCCTATATAAGCTGCCCTGAAACACAATAAAGGGGACATTCTTGTTTTAAAGATGACCCATGTCACTGTATCACTGTCTGTGTGTGTCTTTGTGTGTTTAAATATCCAGATCCTTGCCTGGCACTTGTGTATGGTCCCATAGTACAGGTGGGTGCTACACGTGGAGGCTCCCAGCAAGATCAGGAACTAGGGACACATTGAGAGATTGCCCTTGGGAGTAGTGAGAGGGGATTGAAGATGGGTATGTGTATATGTGTGTTCTCATCCCCAGACTCTTGATAGCAGTTCCAGGTGGTCCAGGCGCCACAACAGGAGGCACTGCTGAGATCAGGAACTAGAGGCTCTCTGAGGGATGCCCTCCAGAAGGCTGACGAGCAGAAAAGTAATAAAGAGGAGGCAGGAGGGTGAATTGAAGGCCTCAAAAAGAATGGAAGAAAAAGAGTAAGTATTTAAAGAGACAGAGTATAAACAGATTAAAAGGTTAAAAAAATAATAAGTCACCTAAAAATGGAATGTGCACAGAGAATTTGGATTATGTATATTATTGTATTTTCTTTTGGTTTTTTGACTGGAGAGAGACATTTGATTCTGGGAAATGCTAAGAAAGGTATATAGACTTTAAAATATGGGTCTATGGATATGTTGCTTTATAAAAGAGGTTCTGTTTTTGTTTCTACAGAAAATGAGGACCTGTGGATATCTTCTAGACTAATATGATTTGATTCACCAACACTCCCTGAAGGTCACCGTGAAAAACCCCCAAAAACTGTTTCATCCAACTAACAGCAGGAAGTAGCATAAAGAACAATGCCAAAATTTCCAAAATTGTTTACTTGAGGTTGTGGGACCAAGGGGGATTCTGTGGTGGTGTCAGGAGCATCAGCAACTGCAGCAAGTGCTGGAGCCAAGGCAAGCCGGAGCTGCTCAGCCCCCACTGGGCTGCCCATCTGCATGGCATATGGAGAAGGCTGCAGCAGCTCCTGGCTCTGCTTGCCCAAGAGTCTGCAGGATGAGCAGCAGGTTTTCCTGCAGTAGCTGCAGAAGGTCCCTGAGCCTGCCTGAAGCCCCAGCCGGTTGTGGTGGCGCACACCAGTAGGATTTGCTGAAGGAGGCAGAGGCAGGAGGATCTGGAGTTCAAAGATGACTGCCAAGCTATCCTAGCTGAGACTTAGGGATCAATGCAGGTGGCTGCTATTGTCACAGCTGAGGCCTCCTTTGTGGCTGCTGGAATTGCCACCAGCCAGTTGTCTACTGTGACTATCTTGTAGCGGGCACCAGCATTTAATATTATTCACATTGAACGTAGAATGAGCATGTTCATTACGACGTTTTCCAACTTATTGCTATCATATTTGTGCTAGGCCCATGCCAGTCCAGAACCTTGTTCTAAGTGGGAGCTTCTGGGGGCTGTGGACCCCCCAGACCCTGAATTTCTTATAAACAACTTGCTATGCTTGTAGCTGCTCTGAGCATGAGACCCTCAGGAGTTCCTGATGGCAAAGAAGTGGTTTCTGGTGGGTTTGGCTGGGGCATGGCTATCAGTAAAGGATTCCTATATAAGCTGCCCTGGAACACAATAAAAAGGGGGCATTCTTGTTTCAAGGATGACCCGTGTCCCCGTGTCTCTGTCTGTGTGCATATGTGTTTAAATCTCCAGGCCCTTTGCCCAAGGCTCACTCGCATACAGTCATGTAGAGCTGGCGGACAGTACACTAGATCCATCTGAGAGAGACGCTTTCGCTGAGCAACTGCCCAGATCAGACTGGCCTGTGAACATATCTTGATCCTTAATTGATGTAGGTGGGGCCACCACACTGTCAGCATCACCACTCCCTAGGCAGGTGGTCTTTAACTGTAAAATGCCAGCTTAACATATGCCCATCTGTGAGTCAGCAAGCAACTTTCTCCATGGGTTCTGCCACACTTCTTGACTGTGAAGTAAGTTTCTTGACCAGAGGTAATGCTGCGTAGAATAGCAAGCAAGTCTGTCTTCAAGTTTCGGCCTTGACTTCCAACAGTTAAAGAATGCAACTAAGTAATCTCTTTCCTACGTTACTTTTGGTCAGAATGCTTTATATATCAAAAGCAAAAAAATGACTCTGGAACACAGGTCAATATTTGAATATACTTTGCAGCCTCAGTACTGCAAGAGCTTATAAAAAATAGATACAGATCTGCAGCGCTATTCATCTCAGCAACATGTTCAGCCAAACATGCCATAGCTAACTACAATCTGCAGTCAACATTCTTTCTAATTGCCAGGTGCCTCAGACGCACCCGTCATCTCTAAAAGTCTATATTCCCATGGCATTTGACTACTGAGAAGTTGCAGTTCTAACTGACACTGCTGATTTTTATGATAGGTTTTGTTTTCTTCAACTACTGGAGATTGAGTAAGGGCCTTATTCATCGTAGGCAAGTGATAATTCCCTCATCTACATCACCACCCGTGTTGTTTTTATTTTTAAGAGCAAGGTAGACTGATACTAGGAGACTTTGACTGCCAGACTGCCCCAGGGAGCTCACAACCAAGAGCAGGGAGAAACTAGTCCACATGACTTCCCAAAACAGACACAGGAGGTAGAAGAGGAGACAGACGAAAGGTCATGATAGAACAGGGAGGATGCTTGGCTTCTTCAATGACAAGAAAAGATGGGGAACACTTCTGAGAGAAGAGACAGTTCAGCTAAGTTTTCTTGCGCATGTAAAGGAAGAATATAGTGATGGGTTAATGATGAGCTCCATACTATAAAAGACAATAGAGTGGCTACCATTGGCATTAAATTCAAAGGAACTCAAGATGGCAATGATAGGGAGCTGCGGGGATGTTCAGTCAGCAAAGTGCTTGCCTTAAAATTTGAAGATCAGATTTCAATCCCCAGCACACATATTGAAAGAAAGAAGGGAGAAAGGAGGGAAACTAGGCCTGGTAAAAATGTCTTGTAATTGAAGTTCTGGGGAGAGTGAGACAGGAGCATCCCCGAGGCTCACTGGCCAGCCAGACTAGTCTATTCAGGGACCCACAGTGACAGACCCTGTCTTATAACAATAACAAAAATACCCAAGGCAAATGATATCTGAGAAATAACACCCGAGGTTGACCTCTAGTCTTCTCATGCTCTCACATATACGCATGCACCCCAAATACACACTAATACCAAAAGGAAAAAAAATACAGTGAGATCACATATTCCTTAGCTTACTCATCACAATATAGACATGCCTTTTCTTCCACAGACAGACAGGGCACAGGCATTAAGAACCCTCAGTGCAGCTGTGCCTCCTACTGCTTTTTCTTGTGGCAACTCAAAAATCACACCTATACTATTCCACTATCCACCCATCCACAAGATACCTGAACCGCAGTGCACAGAACTGACTTCATTTTAATACAACTGAATCTCCATGGAGAAAAACAAAACAAAACAAAACAAAAACAAAAAACTTCTCTCTTCCTTAGAGGCTAAGCAAACATTAGTCATTCTTTTTGCAATTGTGGTGTTTTGGTTTGTTTTTCTCCCCTTTTAAAAAAACTGATATTTGTCTGAAGATTAGAACCATTGTGTTATGAGGTCGATGCTGTCTTGAGGCTTGCAAGGTCATTTGCATGATGCCTAGCACGACCCCACTCTGATTGCTAACATCTGAAACACCTTTCATGGAAGGGCCATGAGCAATTCCAATTCACAATTCTTTCTGATTATTCTGTATCCATTTTTTCCCCTCTGCTTGAACTTTAGAAAAGAGACACACACAATTCTGTTTCCCTTACAACATGTTCATAAATTATGGCTTATTAATTGATGTCATTTTTAAATTGCTTCTCTTCTGTTGCTTTCTTTTACTCTCTTTGATCTTGGGTTGCTATGAACAGTATGAATCATATGTTTATATCTTCACTCCTGAATATACAATCCCCTCTTAATGCTGTGTATTTTGTCCTGACAGAGAGGAATCAGTATAGGCTGAGAATTCTAGTCTATCAATAATAATAAGCTTAATTTTACGATGCACTGTAATTTTTTCCTCAACAATTAGCTCATAGTTTTTTGTTCTGCATCACATAGTGCAGGAGGCATACCACAGCCTGAAACACATACGTAGCATTGTGACATTTCTGGGTGCCCATTTGTTAAGAGGACCATCAGTTCTCTTTCTGCTATGCCAAGATCACTGGCAAAGTTCCCAGTCAGGAACATCTTGCACATGATCAATAACAAAGGTCTCAGGCTGAAGAGACTGTTGAGCAGTTAAAGGCATTTGCTTCTCTTGCGGAAGACCAGAGCTCAGTTCTGAGAACCCAGGTCGGGCAGCTCACCATGGCCTGTAAATCAGCTCCAGGGCCCCTTTGGCCTTTCCAGGAACCTGCCCTCGTGTGGCACACACTCACACAGATACATACATACACATAAGTAAAAATGAAAAATAAATCCTTAAATATTAAAATAATTAAAACTTTTTGTAAGTTATTTGAATTGGGGGATTTTATTTTTATAACTTAATGTTTAATACATATAATTTAGTGGGGTTTTTCCTAATGTCAGAATTTGTTAACTTATTTTATGATAGGGATAGAAAATGAATATATCTGCTGTGCAGCTTAATGAGTAATGTGCACAGCTCTGTTGGGGAACATACCCTTCCACTAACAATAAACAATTTGACTAAATTTACCCCAGTGATTGTTGACAGCAGCCGGTTTCCCTTGCTAACAAGTTCTGGTCTCTCACTTGTTATTGTACTTTTTGTAAATGTTGTAATTTTTATGAGAGTAAACTCTGCAACAGAAAACTTTGTAGAGTTATTGAACAACTTTTTTAAAGCAAATACTTTTATAATCCATCATCAGATGTATGATATAGTGGTATTTTATAGTGGTATATTATTTGTGTTTAAATAAATAAAGCTTGCCCAAAGATCAGAGGTCAAAGCAGCCACACTAATTCAGTTATACAGGCCAGGGAGTAGTGGCACATAACCTTAATCTAAAAACTCAGGAGATAGAGACAGAAGAATCTCTGTGAGTTCAAGATTGATCCAGAAACAGATCCAGGTGGTGGTGGCTCACACCTTTAATCCCAGTCTTTAGGAGTCACACACTTTCAATCCCATCACTAGGGAGGTGGAGACAAGAGCAATATGACTGGGCAGAGAGAGGAATATAAAGGTGAAGAATCAGGAACTCAGTGGAGTGTGGAGTCTGAGGATTCTCAGAGACAGGATCTTGCCCTTTCGGGTCTGAAGATTTGGTAGAGATAGATGGAATCTCTAGTGGTTGGCTGCTTTGCTTTTCTGATCTTCAGGTTAAATCCTAAATCTGTCTCTGGGGTTTATTATTTGTGCAAATATATATATATATATATATATATATATATGTACATGTATATATACGTATATATATACGTATATGTATATATACGTATATATATTTATCCCATTAATGATAACTAATGAATAAACAAATAAAATGAGAGCAAGGATTCTGAGACTAGCTAAAAGATACAGGAATATTATGTTCCTTAGGATTGAATATTCTAGGCCAACCAGTTGTCTCTCTGTGATCATCACAGCCAGCATGCTAGGACTGGTATCTACCACCAATGCCATGTATTCCATCAATTAATTTCATCTACAAATCTTTTTTGTGGTACTGGAGGTTGAACCAAGGACTCATGTGTACTAGGCAAGTTCTCTGCACCTGAGATGTATCCCTCAGACTATCTTGGCTGTTTCATTTTGAAATTGGCTCTTCTTAAGATGGCTGGCTGTAAACTCACTGTATAACCCAGACTGGCCTCAAACCTATGATCCTCCTGAATCACCTTCCCATGTACCTAGGATTATTAACCTGTGCCCACAGGCCCTCCTTCTACAAACTGTTTAAAACCTACATTAATTATCCAGTGACTCTGTCCCTTCCCATCTACAAGTCATGTTTATGAATAAACCTTTCTCTGGTTTTCTAACCAGATCAGTTAAATCTGTCTACTGATAATAAGCTCCAGAATTCTGGGGGAAGAAAACTGAAATTCCAAAAGCTGTCCTATACTGATTCATAAAAATAAAATAACCATTCTTATTCTCCTTTCCCATGATGAGCTGTGGAAAGCAAGAGTGGTCCAAGGCTTTCTCAAAGGCTCTGGCGAAAGGACCAAAGTAATGCTAGCTCTATATCCTTGCCCAGGGGCAAAATTGGAAAGTCTGGTCTAGGGCTAAGGCCTTGAAGGGGCTAAGGTTTTTCTTTGTGGGAATTTTACACCCTCATCCCTGCAAGAGACTACCATGGTGTGTTCAGTCTGCAATGCACTTGAGATATCCTCTGTTCCCTTTGTGCAACATTGCTTGATTAGCTTCCAGCTGACTTGGCCCCATTGTCTGATGGTTTTCTGCTGACTTTATCCTGTTTCACCCTTACAAACTGTACATAAGATGATGTACTTCTTAATAAACTTGCTTGGCATAAGACAGAATTTATGTAAGTACTGATAAAATTTTCCTGTTGTGGAATAATCCTTCTGTACACTGTGAATATTTATTATTCTCACTGATTAATAACAAGCTGACAGGGTGGGAGCCAGGCAGGAGGTATAGGCAGGGCAGCCAGATGCAGAAGACTCTGGGAAAAGGGAGGGGGAGTCAGAGAGGACACCAGTCAGCTGCCAAGAAATCAGGACATACAAAAAATGAGGTAACAAGCCATGAGTCCCATGGTGATGCATTGGTAAGAAATATGGGTTAATTTAACTGTAAGAGTTAGCTAGTAATAAGCCTAAGCTATTAGCTGAGCATTTATAATTAATAAAAGTCTCTGTATGGTAATTTGGAAGTGACTCCTGGGACAGGAAACTCCACCTACATTTTCCTGCCTTCTTTACTTTCTGATCTGCTGGTTTTCCCAGTCAAGAACCTGCTAGTCCAGGTCAATGAGCAATTATCTACCATCTGTGATTTACAAGGTACAACTGCTGGTATTAGACTCTAATAATTAATTAGAGTGAGGAAAGATGGATGAATGGATTCTTCCTGCCTCTGAAAGAACATGATCATGAAACAAGAAGACCAAATTCATGAGCAGTTATTAATATTTTCATTATTGTAACAGGATCTTAAACTTTATAAACACAATAGAGAAACTTTGTGGTTCTAATATGACTATCTAATGTGGTTCTAATGTGACTATCTGCACTGTCATTAATTTACACTTTCCCACCCAAAACTCTTGTCTAATGATGTTTATCATCTCAATAACAGAAGGAAAAAAATCACTCAGCAACTTGTTGCTCTTATCGTATGCAAACATTTATTTACTATTTTTTCATAAGTGGGTAGTAGGTCTACATGAGTGAATGCCATGCATAGAATAGGGATATTGTTTCCTATAAGATGGCACCAAATCCCGTGTCACCAGAGTTTTAGAACATTATGAGATACCAGACATAGGTGCTGGGAACATGACTCAGGCCCTATGCAAGAGCAGCAATTGTTTGCTCTTTTTTTTTTTGGTTTTTCGAGACAGGGTTTCTCTGTGGCTTTGGAGCCTGTCCTGGAACTAGCTCTGTAGACCAGGCTGGTCTCGAACTCACAGAGATCCGCCTGCCTCTGACTCCCGAGTGCTGGGATTAAAGGCGTGCGCCACCATCACCCAGCTTAATTGTTTGCTCCTAACTGTTGAGCTATTTCTACTTTTCTGTTAATTTATCTTTTTTAAAAGAAGAATGATAATAAATACATTTATCTCACTATTATCCATGGGATCTACCTCTGTGAATAAAAACATAGTATAAAATGTTCAGTAAAAAAAGGGTGGATTTAGCTCACTGGTAAGTACTTGCCTAGGAAATTCAAGGCCCTGGGTTCAGCCTTCAGATCACAAAACAAAAATAAAAACAAAATAAAATTGCTTGAAACCTGAACATGTAAGCACTTCCTGTCTCACCATTACTCCCTAAATACTGTAATATAACATCTATTAGTCATTCCATTATTTTTAAATATTTTAAATGTTTTTTAAAATTATCAAAGGCATATGTGGGATGGATATCATATATTCAGAAATATTCTACCATCTCATAGATGTAATTTTGGCATCTGTGGAAGTTTTGAGAATCATTTCAGGGTCAGCACTGTGGGTCAAGTTCTCTTAGAATTTGAAGGTACTTTGTCCTTTTCCCAACTATAAACTCTGAGGGCAATAGGGCAACAACATTCCCAGAAAATAACTAATATGTAAACAACAAGATGTGGCTATGTCTCAACAAAACTTTATTTGCAAAAACAATCAGCAAGTCAGAGTCTGTCTGTGAGCTACAGATAGACAACCTCATCTTATAATTGATATACATATATAAAATAATTAATGGGAATTACCTTTTCTGCCAGGAATTGTGAGTATATTCAAGTAGATAATAGATGGTTAGCACTTTCAAAAACCCAAATGATGTACACAATTCAACCCAAGGCAATTATGCTAATATTAGTTTATAATTTTAATCTTATTTTTCATATGCAAATTGAATTTAAAACCACAATACAGTTTTCCTTCCTCTATGAGTCTTGCTAACATGGAGTTTTGTGTTTCATAGATTCAACATGTTTGAAAGATGTCACCCTGATCTTGATGGAGATAAACCTCCTTGCTTGTCCAGGACAAGAATCCAGAATAGTCCTTGCCTACTGGGTGCAGCTCCAGAATAAAAGCATATAATGAACATGATGAACAGATCCTCAACCTCTATGTTACATCCCCAGCCATGATTCTGTTTTCATATTAGAATCAGAAGCAAGCATAAAAAGAATAAGCCTGACATTCAGAAAAAAAAGGATCATGATGTCGTGGTTTAAATAAGAAATGACCACGCACTTACACCCTGGCTCAGGGATTTGAACACTTGATTCTCAGTTGGTGATGCTGTTTGGGAGGTTCTGGAACCTTCATCAGAAACTTTGATGGAGGAAGTATGTCACTGAGGGAAGGCAAACTTCCTGTTTGCTCTCTGCCTGGCGCTTGTGGTTCAAGAAGTGAACTCTCAGCTTCCCCCACCATCCCTGCCACTTACTGCCATGCCTCCCTGCCATGGTGGACTCTTAACCTCTGGAATCACAAGCAAAAATAAACTCTTTCTTCTGTGTGCTGCCTCGATCATAATGTTTTTCTATGACAATATAAAAGTGGCGAGTCTGGCTGGAAAGGCAGGACATAAGCAAACAAGGTACAAGGTCCTGAGGCCACAGATGCAGCTAACTCCAGGCTAAATCTTGTGGGCTCAGCCACCTCTAGTGGGTAATACTAACAGCATTTTTATTGTTATTGTTTACTTTATTTTCGATTATCACACAAAGTATTAGGTTTCGTTGTGGCAGTTTTCAAACAAAAGCTGCATTTCTTGATTTCCTTTACTCCTCTTCCCCATTCCTCTGGCTCCTATTGGCCCTTGCAATAGCCTTCTTTCTCTTTTTATGTGATACATGGCCCCCTTTACTTTCCTCTGCATCCCTTGCCATGGCCTCCCAATGACTTTCATTGCCTGTACACACATCTACTCCACTTACACTTGTACATATAAAACTGTTTTAAGGGTCTAATTTGCTACCTTTGAGAACAGTGTTGGGATTAATATCAGGCTTTAGAGGTGAGAGAGATGGTCAAAAATCAAGTAGCTATCAGATGTTTAAATTCCATGGAAAAAGAGGAAAAATCTGAATCAAGGAGAATAAAGATATTGGCCACATCAGCATAAAAGTGTTGGGAAATGTAGAAAAGTGGGGTCCACAGACAGTGTAGAGATTTTTGCAAGGAGAGCCTAGAGTTTAAAGTTTTATTGCAGCATGGTTGAGATTCCTCAGCAGAGAAATGATAATCACGAGAGACTCTTATTTGGTGTCATAATCAGCAATGGCTTGGGATGAGACAGTTTTCTTGAAAAGCAGCCAAATGTTTTTCTGAGTGGCATGGAAATGAACCATCTTGGGATGGGATTTGGAAAGTGTCAGGGGAAAGGCAAGACATTTTTAATTTTTGACATAGCGTGGAGTGGAAAGAGATCTGTCAAAGCCAACTCTGGGTTTCTGAGTGAAGGTAATTGGAAAGATGGTAATGTTCTTCGAAGAGACAAGGAAATAGCAGAGTGAATCTAATTTGGAGCACAAGAGGCAGATTCACCTAAAGAGATGTCTGAGGGATGTTCCTTCTATTAACTTTCGATCTCGTGTAAATGGGCAAGAGGCCCTTTTTTATAATGGAGAAGTAGCCTTGGAAAAATGCTCTGACTGTCCAAACAGCTCCCAACCCACTTGTAGGAGCATTTGATATGAAAGGAGACTCAATAGCAGCAGGCTGCTTTTTAAATCTGGACATAGAGACAGAACAGAGATAGCCCCAGCTTAGATCCTATTAGTGTGTTGGGGCTCAGTGAAGTAACTACCCATGTCAGATACAGGGGATGGGAGCAGGTGGGGTGCTGCTCAGTTCTGCCCCAGTGTGAACTTACCTCAGCTTTGACTTCCAAGGCAAACAGCCCATATTATAGTGCTTATTATTGGGAAATAAATGCTTTTTTAAATGTCTGACTTGTTTTTGTCACTGATCAGAATTCATAATTTTTATAACCATTAACAAAGGAATAAGTGATGATGAGTAATTTTATGCATATTGTTTTTGCTTACTGTACGTGCGATTAAAACTGAACCATAGTTTCACACACATTAAACACATTTCCTACCACTAAGCTATGCCTTCAACCTCCATATATATTTTATAAATTAAAAATTACATATAAGTGCAAGGTCCAATGGATGTCATCTAAGATGTGAAGCCAGAACCAAGTGTTTAGATTACTGTGTGGGATTTTCAAAATAGCAATGAGTAAATCCTCTAAAGGTCTAATCTGGCATGTCCAATCTTTTGACATTGTGACATGAAATTGTCATCTATTAATTTTATACTGGATAACTGGGTAATTGAGGTGCAAGAGAATCACAAGACAAATTTTATACTGTTTTAAGTCTCTTGAATTTTGTGTTGGGCTATATTCGGAGCTGTTCTGGAGAAGAGCACTGCTGGGACTCATAGCAGGAAGACTTTCACTAAACCATCTCTAAGCAAAGAGGACTTGAGGTAACATTGCTTAGCAAGCAAAGCCTTTGTTGCCAAACTAGACCTCAGTTCAATCCCTGGAACCTACATGTGGAAAGAGAACCAACTCCTGCAAATTGTCCTATGACCTCCATACACATGCTATGACATGTGTGTGCATGCACATACATGAACATGCAAGTATGTGTGCACGCGCACACACAGACATGCACACACACACAAACACACACACACACACACACACAAATGAATTTAATTTAAAAAATAAGCGGAAAGTGAATGAGCCTAAGAGCTAGTGTTCAGACATCCTGCTTGACAGACAGAACAACTGAACTGTATTAAAGGACTTCTGTAATGATTTAATGGTGAGCCCATCATCTAAAGACGCAAGCTGTGATTTTTCACCAAGGACTTTCCTCCAACTGTTTTAATTATTCGAGTAACCTTTGATGAATAAGAAAAAGAAATCAACTCACCATATTCCAAAGAGTCTTACTATCTTTACAGCCTGACTTTTAAACATACTTTTGTCAATAATAAATTTCTTTAATGATCTTTTTTTTAAAAAAAATCTTTCATAGACAGTAACTGGGGGCCTTTTACAAAGTAAGAGACAACGAGGAGAATGATGAATGATAGGTTATTCCATGTGAAACTATCTGGACACAAAGAAAAGGAATTGCATACTCCCACTAATGTGTAGCCTCTAAAGTATTCCAAACACACCATGACAGAGGATCCAACAGTGGACTTGGGGAATAGCTGAGCACTCTCAGTAGCAAATGCATGGGATAAGCATGTTTAATGCACATCTCAAAGAATATAGATAATAAAATCAAAACGAAGTGTGAGTTGCTAAATGAGATTTTGACACCAAAAAAATAAAAGGAAGGAAGGAAGGAAGAAAAAGGAGAAAGGAAGGAAGGAAGGAAGGAAGGAAGGAAGGAAGGAAGGAAGGAAGGAAGGAAGGAAGGAAGGAAGGAAGAGAGAGCGGGGAGGAAGAGAAAGAAAGACAAACTTCAAACAGAAGTTCACATTACAGAATGTAGTAAGTCACTGGGCACATAGCTCAGGAGCAGAGCACCTCCCTGGCATTTATGAGGCCCTCAGTTCAAGTTCCAGGTGTTAAATAAAATGGTGTTAACTCCAAGGAAGTGAGTCTGTTCATTTTCTTCACCATGGTGATCATTTCAATGTCTATATATTTTCCATCCCATAATAAATATTTTTACATTTACATAATTATGGAAAATTTGGTTTTCTTTTGTGGTAAAGCCCTTTTTATTTTTGTTGTAAAAGCATACTTTGTCAGAAGAGAATAAATTTATTCCTCAGTTCAGAGGTAGAAACTAAGAGCTCTAAAGAAGTGGAGCCTGATGGAGCAAGCTAGTAATCCTAGCTACAAAGGAGGCAGTTGAGGAAGGATGATCTCAAGTTCAAGGCTAATCCGGGCTACAAAGTGAGTTCATGGTCAGTCTGGGTACCTTTGTGTACTTCTGACTCAAAATAAATTTAATCAGAAAGGGTGGAGACATAGGCTAGTGGTAGAGTGCTTGCCTAGCTATGTAATACTCTGGCTTCAATCATGACAAAATTAATAATAATATTAGAATGTAAGTGTGGAGGTTCTGGACTCACATTAACCTCTTACTTTGGCTCTATCATCTGCCCAGTTTCTTGACAGGCACAGATTCTATGTAGAAGACATTTGTCCTGACTTCTGCCCCAATTAACAAGTGACCGAGCTGTGTACCTGTCCACCATGTGCTTGCTCCTTGACAGGTAAACCTTAACATTACTGTTCATGGTCTGTTCTTCCTTGAAGAGTAAACACAGATAATTTTCTAGTTGATGATATTTTTATTATGTGAATAAATATTTTCTAAATCTGTTTACTCAAACTAGCTTTAAAAGTATGTTGGCTTAATGTTCTTCTAC
Source organism: Arvicola amphibius (assembly GCF_903992535.2). NCBI lineage: Eukaryota > Metazoa > Chordata > Mammalia > Rodentia > Cricetidae > Arvicola > Arvicola amphibius. The sequence continues at coordinate 114,747,312 of NC_052052.2, forward strand.
AAAGCCTTCCCGTAGCTGAGGAACTCTCCTCCTCCCGTGTGGTCCTGGTGTCAGTAATGTCTGCCTGTTGCTGAGCATCCATATGTTGTCTTTCTCTTTAACTTGGACAGAACTACGCTGTCATATTTTCTCTTGATGATTCTCACGTTAGTAGGGACAGAAGGAAAGTGTCTCTGAAAATATGAAACAAACGATAATGATATGAACAACCTCACAGAGGTAATGAGGCATGTCAGCTAACAGCAATGCAAGGTCAAAAATGGAAAAGGATTATTACACTGATCTGCTAAGATAGTGGGGTAAAAACCTGAGCAATACTTTGTAAGAAAGGGAATCATTAAAAGGAGATAAAGGTGCGGAGGGAGATGGCTTTGTTAGTAAATCATTTGCTTTGCAAATATGAATACCGGAGTTAGATTCCTAGCACTCATGAGAAAAACTGGTTGTAGTCTGTGAACCCACTGCAGGGAAGGCACTAGCCAATCAGTGAGCTCCTAGTTCAGGGAGAGACCTTGCCTCAAAAACAATTAAGATGGAGAGTGACAGAAGAAGACATCTGATGTCAATCACTGGCCAGCATGTGCACAGAGCACACAGCACACACATATGAAAAGGGAGAGATTGGGAGTAAAGGGATAATGTTTTAAGAGAGATGTTTGCTAGAAACGAAGGAGGTTTATATATATGAGTGCAAGAACTGGGGAGAGGAAAAATGTGGATGCCTTTGAAAAGAAGCACAGGGAAAGCAGAGCTTTAGTTTCCATTTAAAGAAAACTAAATATGGCAATGGATATCTGATGGATATTGTGGGTATTTTGTGTTCTGAAAAATAAAGCTTACCAGGAGATCAGAGTGCAAAGCTAGCTATTAGTTAGAAGAAGGAAGCAGAAAGATCAGGAGTTCAAGACCACCCTGGGCTATATGAGATTGAACTAGGCTAAAAGAGAAACAGAGCCAGGTGGTGGAAGTTCACAATTTTAATCCCAGCACTTGGGAAGATCATGCCTTTGATCTCAGCACTAGGGAGGAAGAGACAGGAATATAAAGTGGGCCATTTCATCTGAGGATTGATAGAGACAGGATCTCATCCATTCAGTCTTAGAATCTATGGAGGCAAGAACTCTCTGATGGCTGGCTGCTCTGCTTCTCTGATCATTCAGCATTTACCCTCGATATCTGACACCTGGTTTTTATTGATTAAATCTAGTTAGATTCATGCTTCAGTTAGCCCACAATAATGGAGAATTCTGAGGGAGAAAATGGCATAAAGAGTTGACATAGTGAGAGAGAAGGTTTGGGAAACCTGAAGGGGTGGGAAAGATTGCGTAGAATAATCAAGAAGCTAGCTAAGGACTGCCTGACAACAAACCAGAGGAAGCTGACAGTATCAGAGTTGAAGAGGGCAGATCCAAGCAGGTATCCCACCAAGGCTGGCAATGAGGATGAACATGTTTGCCAACACAAGAATGCCACTCACCAGAGCGTGGGCTTCTCCAGTGTGATGGCTAGTTTTAATTGTCAACTCGACACCCTCTAGAATCACATGGGAATAGAATCTCAATGAGGGACTATCTAGATGTGGGCACATCCATGTGGATACTGAGAACTGAACTCCAGTCCCTCGGAAGAGCAGCAAGAGCTCTTAACTGTTTAACTATCTAGCCCCTAAGTATGTACACTATTTCAATTTATAGTTTTCTTACTGCTAATGGGACTGAAGATCTTTGCAACCACACAATAAATATTTAAATTTCCTTTCCTGTGCATCTACCATTTCTATCTTATCCTTATTTCTCCTTTTGTTTTTATTAACTTGCTTGAACTAATTGTATTTTTGATTACAAAATATTTGTTCTCTCCATTCACAGTAACCTTATTGTCCTCTTCTGGAAGTTATTTATATATTGCATTTGTTTTTCTTTTATGCATTCCATTTCTATATGATCATATTTATCAATATATTATCATCATTATTATTGTGTACTATATTTTTATCTTACTTAATGAACATATATTTGCTTCAAATACATTCAATTTCATAGATTTCTATATATTTGAAGTGCATTGTTGCAGCACATTTGTTTATTTGTTGATTTCTTATTTTGTTTAACTCTATGAATGCTTTTTAAAGAAATTAGATTTGCAACTTAATTTATATTTTTTGCCTATTGTTTGGACAGACCATTAACCAAATCATGTTTAATTATTCCTTCTGCACAAATCTACAGTTCTGTCTCTAGAATACATCACATTTTCTTATATAAATGGGTTTGGACTTCCCTTCCATCTGAAGGTATATTTTTGCTACTCTACAGTGATATTTTATAGCCATTATTGTCAGTTTGGTTAGGGATATTATATAATATCGTCTTCCCCAGAAATTATCTTTGCTGTTATTGGCCATGTCCCAAGAAAGAGAAAAGGGTGAATGAGGAGCAGCAATCCCACTTTACTGGCCTTGTGGATACCTAGCAACCAACTGTTCTGAACAACATCAGAAATGTGACAAGAAATAAAACATTTGGTGACGGCTAATTTCAGTTCTCAACTTGATGAGATCTGGCATCACCTCTCAGATGGGCCTCTAGTCATGTCTGAAGGGGAATATCTTGTGAGAAGAACCATTCTGTGTGGGGCAGCATTCCCTGAGCCTGGATCCTGGACCACATAAGAAGGAGAGTGAGAGCTGAGTGCAAGCATGTATTATAATTCTCTTCCTGACTTTGGACATAATATGACCAGATGCCTAAAGTTCCCACAGGCATGACTTGAACACCATGGTAGACCATGTTCCCAGATTCTGAGACAAAATAAAATCTACCATCCTTAAAATCCTTCTGTCAGGATATTTTATCACAACAACAAGGAAAATAAACAAGGCAGCTTGCATAGGACATTTTTGTTACTACTTTCCTTTCCTTAACTCTTCATATATATTGAATTTCTTCTTTATAAAAATTCTATCTTCTATTATCCCCTTGCTTATTTTACCAAGCACTGAAATTTAAAAAAAAAATTATTTATGTGTTCAGATGAGGGCATTTACATGCCGGGGTACCTATGCAGGAGTCTGTGGTTCTTTCTTTTCCTCATATGGGCCGAAGGACTGAACTCGGGTCATCAAGCTTGGTAGTGGCTCAGGGCCATCAATTTGGGCCACAAAGTCCATTTTTGAAAGATTTCAAGATTTTATAACAGCATGTTGAAGAGTAGAATGTTGCAGAATTAATATAAAAATAGAACTTTAAAATATCACAGAGATACAGTTATCATCCAAGAATATGTAAATTATAGCAAACAATACAACAGAAGCATCTATGAGATCCAATTAGCTAAACATCTAACAAATGTATGTAATAAATTGTCTGATTTAAAATAGTCTTCAAACCTTGCACAAATGTTTCTGATGAGCAACCAAGCAAGCTAGAGTGATTGATAGATGCACATAAATAATTTATGACAATTCAACTACATTTACAATTCAGATGACTGTAAAGTTTTTCACAAGAAGATGACAGAAGATGAAGGGAGAAGTTTCAGAAGGAGCCACTTAAAATAACCTTTTGTTTTAGCCTCAAACACAATTTCAGTGTAGCTAAGTACATATTTTTCAAGCTATCTCCCATTTTTACATCTGTTATTTTGATATAGTAGGGTCCCAAACATGGGGTTTTGAGAAGTGAGTTTAATATTATGTCTTATTTTAGATCTGAATAAAATGAAACATCAGATTAGCTATGATTTAGCAAAGAAGAAAGAGATGTGGTCAGAAAGGACTGACCTTTGAACTTGTTCTTGCTTGTGTTCATATTTCATGTCACTCTTTATTTCTAATTTCTTCAGTTATGAAAATGGATGGATGTCTATTGTTTATGTTAGCAACCAAATTGAACTTTGTAGTAGCTAAAAACTTAACTTCATGAGAGTGTGTTAGGGTTTTTACTAACACAGTGCTGTACTTGTATATTTTCATTCCACAATCCAAAGCAAAACCAAGGAGCTCCAACTCAGCCTTCCTCAGCTGGCTGCACTGTGCCCATGTCAACTAGAGCCTCCAGCATCTTCAATTCTTCTTGCTGCTCCTTATTGGTCAATGTGTCCCTGCTTTGCAAGTTTCACAAGTGATGCATGGAAGCTAACAAAAGCCCCTGGAACAGGACCCTGACACTGCTGCATTTGCCTAACATAAGCTGCTCTGGAGGACGAGAGAATCTCATTTATCATAATAACGTACCCTCCATCATCATGAACAACTGAGTTGACTCCAGTTTAATCCTGTCTTTCAAAGAGACAGGTCATTTCAATCCTAAACTAATGGAAGTAAGAGAAAGGGATATTGCTGTAATGGAATAGCTAAATTGGCAGAGAATAGAACATGGGATAAATTAGGATGCAGTCGATGTTAAGAACTAAATTTTCCCTGACACCAGAAGCATAGCATGAAGAGAAGCACTTAAATCACACATGCCATCAAAAGATTGATAAGTTTTCAACCACACTTTAGAGTTTAATCTTACCAATACTTAATAACTGTTAAAGAAAATTTCAAGCAAACTCAGCCAATGGAAAGGTTACATGTGATACAATTTATTGGCAATTAACAGCAGTCAATAATTTATAATTGTAGAATTACTCTCTACCTAAATGACATTGAACCGAGGTCTAAGAAACAAGGAGATAACTTGGTCAAAAGGGTTTGGAAAAACAATAGCTACAGTAAAAATCTTGCAGATAAGGGGCTGGAGAGATGGTTCAGCAGTTGAGAGCACTGGCTGCTCTTCCAGAGGAACTGGCTGTGTTCCCAGAACCTTCTTGATGGTCCACAGCCCTCCACAACTCCAATTCCAGATGATCTAATGTACTCTTCTGACCTCTGTTTGCGCCACACATGCACCTGCTTCACACACTACATGCGTGCAAAACACACATACACATAAAATAAATCAATAGAAAATAGTTTTTAAATAGGAGAACTTTGTTAAGAATATAAGGAATGAAATTAAAGCCAGTGTTTCTGGAGGATGCCAAATGATAGCCAAAACAGGTGGAGTAAAGGTGCTAACCAGACACTGAATGAGTGGAAGTAATTGGAGATTAGCAAAATTTAACCCCTACTTTTACCCAGTAACTGGGTGATGTCCAATAATTCACAGGTAATATTTGTGCAATAGCCCATAGTCCAGGCTGGCGTGTATACTGCTTTGCTCAGGTGACAGTAAGAGGTGTGTGTACTGTGGGAGGAGGGAGGCAGGGGGTATTAAGTGGATTTCAGGTCAGTTTCAAAGCTGCACATAATAAGAATCAGTGTGGATTGTTGAAGGTTTGGACAGAGGAATGGGAACTTGCGCTGAGGTTCGTTTAACTGGACCAATCAATTTGGTGGACTGTGGGAGAAAGCATTAGCAGTTAGAGAGGCAGAAAAGAAGCAGGATCTGTGGGCAAAGATTAGGAATTCTTCTCTGGGCATAGTAAGTTATCACTGCACAGTCTGTGTACTGAGTAGTGATTTCAATAAGTTGTGTTGGCCATAGGTACAGGATCATGAGTGGGGGAGGTGTCGTTGGCTGGAGAACATATTAGGAAATATATGCACCTAAAGTATAACACTGAGATCTTGGGAGACAGTGTTGGCAACAAAGGGAAGCAAATAAAACTCATGACAGAGCTGAGGCACCCCAGGAGAGAGGTTCAACAGAAGAAAGGGTTCAACATAGGAATGTAAGAAGGAACCAATAGTATTCTGTAGTATCCAGAGTTAAGGTATATGTGTTTATAACATAAAGACAGATATATAACTACCATTTTTTTAACATTATTTGAGATCATTAGTGATTTGTAGGGGTTGCTGGGTAGTGGCAAAATCCTACTGAGAGCTGACCTAATGGGGTGTGTGTGTGTGTGTGTGTGTGGGTGTGTGTGTGTGTGTGTGTGTATACGTGCAAATATGTGTAGACTTGAGTAAAGCTGTCCTTGAAGGTTTGGTGTCTTCTTCAATTATTATTGGCTCTAGGGATCCTGCTGACCCAGCCCTGGAGATGCACACAAATGTCACACATGTCATCACATGTAGATGCTGGTCTTCATGCTTGTTTTCAAGCACTTCACTGACAGGCATCTCACAGCCCCTAATGCCCTCATCATAAATACAAATGTGTGGTGAGACCCTCATATTACCTCCAGGTGCCTTCTGTAATTTGAATCTACAATGTCCTCCAAGGACTCATGTTTTGAATGTGAGCTCTCCAACCTCCAGGGCAATTTTGAAGGCTATGGAGACTTTAGGTGGTAGGGTTTTGAAAGAGGATTTAGGTCACTGGGTTATAACCATCCCTAATTTTTGCCATTGTCTATGCTGCCTGTATGCTTTCATGTGACCAGTTACTACATTACATTTCTGCTGTTACCAACAGCTGTTCTATCATGTCTTTGCTGCATACAATGGACTGAGATTCTCTGGAAGCAAAATGAAGAAATCTTTCTTTTCTTAGACTGCTTCTATCAGGCACTCAGTCTCCGTATTGGGAAAGTAAAAGAGATTCAAATTGAAAAAGTGTCGGAGTGATACTCAGTCCTGAGCAGGTTGCCATCTGGAACAACTAGTTCCCCAAATACTGAAAGTCATCTCCTTCTCTGGGTGGTCTTCCAGTGAGACATTCAGAGCTACAGACTCCATCATTTCCCTGTTCTGGGGTCTGAATGCCAAAGGAAGATGTGGGAGCATGAGAGAGAAACCCCACGTGTCGGTTCCTTTTATCACCGCGGTGTCAGAACATCCAACAAGAAACAGCTGGGGGGAGGGAGCATTTTAGCTTCCAACTGGAGGGGGCAGAGTCTGTCATGGCTGGAGGCACGACAGCAGGAGCAGGAGACCACTATTATGCTGCAGCTGCCGTCAGTAAGCAGCGAGCACACAGGAAGTGTTTCAGAGCTCTAAAGCCTCGAGATCTGCTCCCAGTGACCCGCTTTCTCTAGTAGGCTCCATCTCTGAAGGTTCCGCGATGTTCTCAAACAGTCCCACCATCTGGGGACCTTCTGTGCAAATGCATGAGCCTGTGGGGGACATTTCACATTCAATCCACGCTGTGGATGCACTGGCATTTCCACAAAACTAAGGAAACTTTAACTTTATGATTTAAAAGAAAAAAGGGGGAGGGCACAGAAGAACCTTACACCATCCTTTCATGCCTTGTTCTCCCAGCAGGAAAAGGTGCTTATCAGCCCTACCCCTTTTCAAATAGAGAAGTTCTATTTAAATCCACGTGGGTTCAGTCTTTAGTCAAAATACATGTCAGTCTCCTCCGTAATCATCATTGTGTTACATTAAATCAATTAACTTTGTTATGTCAATTTTAAGGTAAGATGGTTTGATTCAGAACAATTTCATTTCTGGGGAACTAAAAAAGAAAGAAAGTTGCCACTGCAGCATCTGTGTCTTCTGTCAAGCATATTTTAATGGTGTGAAAAATCTGAAGGATTTCTGGAGAGCAAAGCATGCCAAAACTAACAGAAGACACCGCGGCCTTCATCGTGGCCTGTGCCAATGGTTCACCAGGAAGAATAATTGCTCTGCCAAATGAGTGACAAGAACTAGCAGGTGGGCTCTTTTTCTCTGTCAGTTAATAACAAAAAGGCAGGAAAGCAGATTAGTGAAAGCAAGAGTATTCATTGGCAAGTGTTACAGACTTCTCTGGTAAACAGGGAGCACACAGAGCTACAGAGGCCACCAACTCTAAGGGGGATAAGGGTGATCCCACTTGGTGATCCTCTCCTTCATTTTTTTTTCTATTGGTTTAAAGGTACCTTGCACCCCCTCCACAGAAGTGACTGGGTCTCTGTCTCTGTCTACAAGAAATGGTGAAAATTTTGATTGGCTATCGTGAGAGTGGACACCCAACCTCCTCTTTATTGTGGTGTAACAGACACAGTGGCCCTCCTAATGTGAGAGGAAACTGGCTCGTCTCATAGCAAAAGATACTGCTGAGGACAACAGGAAAAGAAACGGGGTGGGGGCGGGATAGTCATAAAAATCATCAACCCAGATTTCTCATGTTCTCTCTTCTACCATCCTTGGCAGCCCAACAAGCCTGCTCCAATGCTGGCAGTCATTTTCTGTGAAAGGGGTTTGCCCTTGAAATAAATGCCAAGGGCCATTTTATTCTACAGAGACCCAGGATAACCCAGGAATATCACGTTTGAGACACTTTATATAAACCATTAACCCACTAATTCATTATAAGAATTAATCCAATTTTTTGGGGGGGGGGGAGCCAAAAACATCTTCTAAAATTTTCACTTCTAGATATCATGAAAATGGGAATCCAGTTTCTAACACAGGAAACTTTAGGGGTACGTTCATACCATAGTAGGCCCCTCACTTTGTTCCCAGGGCTTTGTACTTGATGTGACTTATACCACCAACATTACTGATTTCTAGTGAGACTTAGGCACTCCATAGGTACACAACTCAGTTCTCGTGCTGTTACAGCCATGTGTTTGTACTTGTGTGTGTATCTCATATTAGTCCTATGTCTCGAGGAAGCCCTAAACCTTGATAAATGAAAAAAGAAAATGAAGGACATATATTCACATGTTCCAGGGATTAGGTTGTGTCCACCTTTGAGAAGCCCTCTTCCTAGAGCAGGTTGTAGGATAGAACATAGAAGCAGAAGACCCCCGATTGGGACACTGTAATAAGTTTGTTGTGTGGCCGCTAACTCTGAATTGAAGCCTAGCATCCAGGATGGAGAACAGAAGCTCACTCAGAACTCAGGATGCTAATGACACATGAAGGACTGGAAACTAATGAAATTTACAAGGTTCATGAGGCTCCCCCTTGAGGTCACAGCAGCAGCATGCAACTGTTGAGAGAGGAGCTTTTCCGGTGGAACTACTAATGAATTGCAGGGAACCCCATTCCTACAGCTTCCATGAGGCATCACCTAGTCTGGAGTGGGCAGTGTACATGAGTCTCCCATGAACTGTAAATAAGTACCATAGACTCACGGGTTAGCCAAGTCGGCTGTGGGTGCAACTGTTTCTTTGCCCAGCCATTTATGTGGGCTGAACAGGTGTCTGTCAGTTCCTGTCTCCCCAGAAAAGTCACTCAACATACTGAAACAGAATGAGAGGCAGATGTGAATGACCGATGTGCCCCCATTCTTCCCCGATGTTCCACTGCACACTAGAGGAATCAAGGCCCATAGGGGGTCCCTGGTTTTTTCAAAGTCCAACATCTACATGCAGCAGGAGTGAAGAAACACAGGTCCTGAGCCCCCTCCCCACGTTGGCAGTCGTGCCTTTTCCTGCCTGACACTTGACACTGAACCTGCCATGTGTCCACTGTGTATTGGAGAAGAGCAAAAAGTGTTTTGTTTTTCCTCTATAAAACTCTAGGCTATTGCAGGCATGTTTATTATTTCCACAGCAAAATATATAGTACTATCAAGTAAGTATCAGATCTCTTTCATCCAAATAGGCAAAGACTAAAGGATGGGAAATATCAAATGCAGAAAAGTAAAAGTCAAGGCTTAAGGCTGGAAGAGAGGTAAACACCACTTTCTGCCCAGTAACCACGCTGAGGGCCAATCACAGCTCTGCTTCACTAGAGGAAAGAATTCTGAAACCCAGCATCAAATTGGTTATTTGCAAAGTGCTTAGATATTTGGAGAGCAAAGGAATTTACAGGAGAATGAGCGCGAGCCTCCACTCGGGATACGCTCTGCTGATTTGCGTTTCCATTTACAGAGATGAAAATTCTAAATTGGGCTCCAGCTGCATTTGAAGTTTCATCTTCAAATTAAACTGCTCTGGTGCCTCATGGAATTGTAGTTAATATATGGTGATTTGGGGGGTAAGCTGGACTCCGTGGCACACTGGAGCAGAGCTAATGGAATAAAGTGATTATGGCATGCATTAAGTGAATTAAGCCTGGTAACGCCACCATGTTAGATGAAGGCCTTCCTTTGGTTCTATTGAGGCTGAACGTGTGTTCATCATGCCTTGAAATGACTATAGATAGGAAGACCTTCAATAAAGAGTTGATTTGCTGAATTTGGGGAAAGGCAAAGAATTCACTCAAGAATTTCATTACTGAAGAACTAAGTTACTTAAATGGAAAGTAGAGTCTAAGATGTCCCTAACAGGGTGTGTTCTGGGTAGTTTAGGCTTCTTGCCATGTGAGGAGCTGGAGTGCTGGCCAGAAGACTTAGTGGTCGATGGCACTAGATGCCAAGTCCGCTGCCCTGACTTGGATCCTAAGGATCCACGGGTAGAAGGAGAGAACTTACTCTCTCAAGATGTGTTTTTGCCTCCACACAAGTACCATGTGTGGATAGACACACACAAAAAGAAAATTTAAAAAATTGTAATTTTTACACAAAGAATTTGTGTAAAATTTTGTAATTTTTACACTAATGGAAAATAAGTTGCACAAACCTAGGAGTCATTTGTCAATAAAAGGGATAGTCCTTGCTGTTGTGGGACTTGGTCATTCACCCGTCACCCACTGACATCAGCATTGTGCATGTGCAGTTCTGAACCACTGAATTCCATGATTGGAGGCTAAAGTTCTATGACCAAGTTTACAAGGGAAGGGGTGTCCTCTATATGCTCCTCAGCTTCCTCCCACACAGCAACTTTCTGAGTTCATCAACTTTAGCAAATTTCTTTCCTAAGTAAAGAGCATTGGCTAACTGTGAAGACTGCTGTAAGGTTAGAGGGCTCAAAGCTATGTCTTGGTGTGAGTAAATACCTTGTAACTGCTTCTTGGTGTTCTTAACAGAGAGGAAAACAGGTGTGTTTTAATTAGTTAAAAAAAAAAAAAAGCAAGTCATCCCCATGCTCTGTCCATAGAAAGCACTTGGCCACCAGGCGTCACAGTCTGAATTTTTCCCCTCCCCTCTAAATTTTTAAGATGAAGAGATGGAGCTTTGGGAACGCAGGGCCATCAAGAGGATGACGTCCACCAGATGGAAACAGTACCTGCACTACAGAGACCTGAGGAAGCCTCCTCACCCCTTCTAGCTGGTGAGAACCCAGCAAGCATACAGCCATCCCACGGACTAGAAACTGGACCCTTACCAGGCACCTAAAGCTCGAACAGCTCAATCTTCAAAACTATAAGTAATGTAAACTATCTGACCTATGGTACTCTGTTATAGCAACTTAACAAGGCTAAGGGTCAGAGACAGGTACAAATGTGCAGATACCTTCAATATTCTAATAATGTTTACCCTCTACCCATCAGAATCCTAATCTCCTAATATCTATATTCTGTCTTCCCAGTCTGGGGCACCCAAAGAAGTTTTTTCTTCTGCACCAGCCAACTGTCCTGTAAGTTACCTTTTACTTCAATTAACAGATACACACACACACACACACACACACACACACACAATCAGTCCTTAATATTTCATTTGTGGATAGAGAGAGTTGAGCAGAGAAAAAATGTAGAGCTCAATAAAAATCAACTTAAAAAAAAGCTCTTTCCTCTTCTTGTTGCTTTTTCTTATGATGTTTTATCACAGCAATAGAAACCCACACTAAGATAAGCCTTAAGCCCACTATGTAGTCAAATCCAAGCTTAATTTTCTGATCCTCCTGCCTCTACCTTCCAAGTCCACTTACTTTCCAGTTAGATCAATTTACATTCTTTCTTTATGAATTCAGAGTTTCTTGGTTCTTTCTGATCCTGTTCAGCACAAAAGAAGACAGAATTCATACAAAGCCATGTCTCATTGCCAGAATCATTCATTTCAGTTGAACTTGTCATATGTTGTCTAATAAGGAATCCAAATATTTTAATGAGTATAGTACCACTTCAACACTGCAACTTCTGACTTCATAAATGCTCTACTACCAAATACAATTTTAAAATTGAAATATTGGTGTCTTGATTTTCTAAGAAGATATTATAAGAATACTAGAAAGATAGTCTAGGTTAAGAATTGTATGTGATTGCCACTGAACTATATTAACACAATCGCTGTCTCTTCTGTAATCTTCAGCACTCGGTATAGACAGGAAAGCTGACTCCAGTGTGTTGAAGGACGTTCAGTGTTTCACACTGAGAATATCACAAGGATTCACTCACTGTAAAGCCCCATTACATCTTAGATGGAAATTAAATCAAGTTATTCTTTATGATTAAAAACTGTTAATGGCTGCTTATGGTTATATGTCTCACATACAACAATGGTACCTAGAACTTTCACCTCCAAGCCAATGCTTATTGGGGGCTAAGCCAGCCCTGACCAGGCCAGGTTTATCAACTGCCAATCAACCTGGTACTCAAATCACCAAGGATACCTCCCTCTTCATTCAAGTGCCTCCATCTTTGATGTTTCCTGCCAAGCTGACCTTAGCGGCTGATTTAGTTTTCTCAAAGGCACTTCTTCCTTTGGCTTGGTAGAAGAATCCTACCTTGTTCGTGGCACACAAACTCGTATATATGGAAAGGACAAACTATTACAGCTAATGCTATCTTCATCCTGTGGGTTGAGTTCTTTGTAACAGATCCTTTTGTAAAATTTCCAAACTTGAAAGTGAAAATAATCTCTTGATATAAAATGAGAAAGAAGAGCTCCTGGTGTCATTTCTTGTGCTCCAATACTGTATGCACATTGATTCACTATTGTGTCTGTCAGGAAGCTATACTCTGACCCATCCTCAACTGCATCCAGTCTTACCCAGCATGCTGTCCCCTCTTTGGGCCACATCATTACTATAAGCTCTCTACCTTTTTTCCTGTTAGTATTTAGGATGATTTCATTATGCAGACTACTTACCCTCTTGGTTCTTGTCAACGTCTAATGCGTTGGGGTCCCTGGGTAAGGGTCTTGCGCAAATCAGGACACAGGGGATGCAGAGTGTGAACAACTGCATAACAAGCTTTATTTTGTATGGCCTTTTATACAGACTAAAAAGCATTACCTCAACTCTGAAACCCCCCTTTACTCACGTACATGATCATGAGAAACTCTTGTCTCTCCTTGCAAGAAACAATACCTCAATTAATAACAGTAATAAAAAATGAAAATAAGTACATAGAAACAAGGCAAAAAGTATACAGAAGCTAAGCACTCCTTTGTAACTGGTAGAGCATGAAGAACTGAGCTCAGAGGCCACTTCCTTATCCAGGTTACAGATTCCAACAGAACGTTTGAGAAATTGAGAAATGGGCAGAGAAAGTTTGCTTTCATCTATGCTTGGTTTCCCAGGTTCGTCTCATCTGTCCCAGGAGGAGCCTGCACTCTAAGCCAGCTCTGTGTCTCCACAGATTCTGAGTTACTTCAACTGCCATTACGGAGTTCAAAGGAATAGAAGCAGTTAAAACAGTTAAGTTCTGCATAACTGGCACATAGCTCTCTCCCTACCAGGAACCTGATGACCAGTACTATTACTAGGGCCTCCACTTCATGGCTCCTATTTTTACTCCCGGGGGGGGGGCAAAAGAATGAATATAGGCACCCAGATTTCACACCCACTACTCTCTGGGTGCCTCTGGATCCCCTTACCATGTACCTGAATATTATACAAATACCTATAACCACCCTTCACTATCATGCCCTCAGAAATAATTTCTTTGTGTCCTAGGCCAACTGTCAGAACTCTGATGAATAATTTTCCCAAAGGGACTTGCCAGGAAGAGAGGATTTGGAATTTTGGGTCAGATCCCTAAGGCCTTACATTTGTATCCAGTGCATTTATGATAAAGAATAAGAGAAGTCAGGGGTAAAGTTTCCAGTGTGATACTCACATCACATTCAGGGTGAGGGCATCAGACTGTGGCAGGATGCACACAGAATATCTAATTTCCACACCGTATGAATCCCAACCAAGCTATACAAAGACTAAAAGACAAAGCATTCACTGAAAATACTTAACATCCCTTCAATCCTGATATGCCATGCTCAGACTCTGCAAGCTTTGACAGCTCTCAACCGCTCCCTTCCTCCAACCTCTCTTGTCAACATTTGTGAACTACCTGTATCTGGAACACTTTCCAAAGCCCTCTTAATGAGGAATTCACTGTTCTTCTCTGTGTAAAAAGAAAATCTGCTGTTTATCCTGGATAAAATGGGTCCTGCGTCGTAAGTAATATTAAATTTCACCCCCAAGCCCATATAATTTGAAGCACTTGACAGATGGTTAATGAGGATTTCTGCCTTTCGTATCCCTGCAGAGTTCTTCTAAATAATAAGTGGTTATCTTATTCACCAGGTGTCAGTCTGAGTAATAAAAACGAATACAAATGATTTTTCATTATGTTAGTAATTTGAATCATAATTCTGTTTCCCTCCCACTTCCAAAAGCAGCATAGTGGAACAAAATCAATGTCCTCTAGACAAAATATCATTACAATTGGAATTTTAAATGGATTCTCAATCTAGGCCTGTTAATAAATTGCTTCATGGCGAATGTTGCCCAACTCTTTTATAGGAATTAAGTAGAATTGACTTACTTCTGTATTTTTGTAGTCATCAATATCTAGTATGTCTCTAAGAGGGGAGTGGAAATTGTATTGCTCACATGATCAATATGAATTACATGCACAATTGTTTTCACTCTCTCTCTCTCTCTCTCTCCCTCTCTCTCTCTCTCTCTCTCTCTCTCTCTCTCTCTCTCTCTCTTTCTCTCATAAGCATGTGTGCGTGTGTGTGTGTGTTGGCATCAAAATCTCAAAATCCCATCTGGACACAGTTCATTCTAGTACAGATAGCTGGCAAAGGTTCTTTCCATACAAGTTCTCTACATCCCAGTAAGACTTACCTATCCCTAACTGTTGGCATCTTTTTCAATAGAAAATGAAACTCATCCACAAAGGCTCAAAAACAATATATATGTGGGGGAAAGTTTGCTCTCCATTCCACAGTCTCATACTATCTTAGTCCCTCACCCCTGAAACCCCAACCTTGATTCTTCTCCCGACAGTAGTTCAGTTACTCTGAGATGTTAAAGGGTGAGACCTTTTAAAACCGTATTCCCAGAGGGTAAAGAATTCCACTTCCAACCTTTTGCCTTCAAGATCTCTTTCTGAAACACTTTAGCTGTGAGAGGAAATCCCAGAGGACAGTCTGTAAGAGTCGGTTCTCTTTCTTTACCTTTCAGTCTCTATCAAAATCATAATGATATTCTTTGCGGGACCAAACTCAGGTCATAAGGCTTGGTGGTAAGTGCCTTTACTTGCTGGAACGTCTCAAAGTCCATGACTTCTTATAGTATTTACCTCTGAGGCAGTGAGCAAAGAGCAGGCAGGATGCTTATGCTGTGGCTGTTATTTTACACTGAACAAGTTAATGGAGGGAGGATTTATTTAGGTTTAATGCTTTAGAGGATTCAGCCTACGGTTGCTTGGTTCTATGTACCTGGGCCATCTTAATGGCCAAAGTTTATGGTAGAAGTTGTTTATCACTTCCTGGTAAGCATGACACAGAGCAAAGGAGACAGGAAGGGCTCAACTTCAAGAGACACAAGAGTTCACAAATGATCTGCTGCTTCCAGCTAAGTGCCACGTTCCACTATCTCTAAAACCTCCCAAAACAGCACAGCCATCAGCAGACCACCAGAACCTATGGGGGACCCCTTGGCTGTCAGGCTGAAATGTGTTCAGTGCTTCATACTGCTCTATCTAAAGGCATTGTAGACCCCTCCTCCGCCTTTCCTACACACACCTGCTCTCTGATACCAAGTAACAAATGCTCTAGCAACCTCATCTTAATGCACACATTATGATGCATCATCCTTCCATAATGCAATATAAAAATGTGTTAGAAAGGGATTTTTTAGCATAAAATAAGACAAATAGTCCTACACAGCACCAAGGATCATTGCAATGTATTATTGCATTAGTCTGTTCTTGTTACTATAACAAACTATATGAGAACGTCAACATTAAAGAGAAAAGGATGTATTTGAGCTCAGAGTTTTAGAGGATCCAGTCTGGTGCCAGTAGGCTGCATTACACTAGATCTGAAAGGGGATGAACATGAAGGCAGCAAGAGCATGTTATGTTTGAATCTTCCCGTGTCACACTGAACATAAAGAGTTGGGAGAAAGGACCAGGGGCACAATTTTCTCTTCAGTCTGGATGTGGTGGTGGATAACTGCAATCTCAGCACTTAGGAGGTGGAGGCAGAGGCAGGAGGATCAAGAATTGAAGGTCATCCTTAACTACATGGTGAATTAGGGTCTAGCCTGGTGGGCTGTTATATTAGACCCTGTCTCAAGAACACCGATAGCACATTCAGCTATAAGCATAGCAGTCCTTTGGTAAATTTTCTGTTATTGTGATCCAGGCACCTATTTATTGGAGTCACCTGCTGAGAATTAGACTTGCAATTCACATGCTTCGGGGTCATTTTATATTCAAAGCATAAAAAAAGAAAAACATACTTAAAAGTGGTGGGGACAAAAAAGATACCAGAAGAATTGGTTGAGCAGTGTACATTCCCGTACCTACCCATGCCCATGCTATCACTGGGCTGATTCACGGGGTGGGGGGGGCTCACTGGATTAAATAAGCATTGCTAAAATTTCAGCCACATTCCCAAAGTCACTGAGTCCCTACATTATCTCAAACAGTGTACTCGGTATTTCTCAGGAATCCTGTCTGTAGAAGTTCTCTTCTTAAAGATACATCTTATATTCAATTATGTGTGTCTGTATGGCAGTATGTGTCTGTGAGTGCATTTCACTCTGAGAATGAAGAACAGAGTGCTGGAGTCCTCAGAACTGGAATTATAGGAAGTTGGGATCTGCCTAACATGGGTGCTGGGAGCCAAATTCCAGTCCTCTACAAGTGTACCAAGTGCTTTTAACCACTAGGCCATTGTTATAGCCCCATCCATGTCTATGGATGTGCCATAGGCAAGTGTCAATAGGCAGCTAATGGAAGGTAACTGTGGCTCTGAAAGAAATGTGAATTTGAGTCATGTATAATATTATTCCACAGAGCCGGGCGGCGGTGGCGCACGCCTTTAATCCCAGCACTCGGGAGGCAGAGGCAGGCAGATCTCTGTGAGTTCGAGACCAGCCTGGTCTACAAGAGCTAGTTCCAGGACAGGCTCCAAAGCTACAGAGAAACCCTGTCTCGAAAAACCAAAAAAAAAAAAAAATTATTATTCCACAGAGAAGTAAACTTGCGATCAAAGTGCATAAATATGAAAATCATTGACCAGGAAGTTCTGTTTGAGCATAGACTATTAAGTGAGAAAAATACTTTAGAGACATCGGCTCACTGCAAAATGTCAATCGTACTCAAGGGAAATGATTACTTTTCTGGGCCTATCATAAAAGTGTTCCAAATACTGCAGGAGTTGAGATAGAATTACATATGAATTGCAAGCATCTGTGAAAATTAAGAGGTCACTTTTTATCTCTAGTTCAAAGAAACATTTATTTTCAGACTTGAAATTCTTAAAAGATTAGCATGAATTATCATAACTACAAATCAAATCACTATCATTTTCTGCCCAAAAGATATGATAGAAAGGGAAAAAAACCTTATTAAGGAGGAAAAAGACAATAATTCTTCTTACATCAGTGACCTGGGGAGAATAACTCTGAATTACAAACTTATTTGTTATATTACAGGATACATGATGACAGATGTATATTCATTACATGGTAAAACTGCCTGATTCATTATTCCATTATAATCTCTCTTCTTGTTAGTGTTTGTGTGTGTGTGTGTGTGTGTGTGTGTGTGTGTGTGTGTGTGTGTGTGAAGGAGAAAGAAAGAGGCATAAAGGCAGAGAAACACATATATACATACATACAGACAAGCAGACACAGAGAATGTGGTATATGTATATGGTATACAGGCCTGCACATATGGAGACCAGAAGAGGACATCTGGCATTCTTCTCTATCACTCTCCTCTGTTTCCTTAAGATAGGGTCTCTCAGTAAATATGGAGCTAGTCTGGAAGCCATGATACCCCAACATCTACCTGTCTCCACCTCATAAACAGCTGGAGTTAAAGCCACATGAAAACATGCTAGGAGTTTTATACAGGTGCTGGGAATTCAAACTCACGTCCTTATGCTTGTACAACAAATGATCTTATCCATGGAGTATAGATCTCCACTGATGTAATGAGTAAACATGGTAGAAGACTTGACCATTATGAATGAAGTTTCATAACAAAGGGACACAGAGAAAATTCCAAAGTCATATTCTTCTTAGTTGTTAAAAGAGAATGCATTAATTAAACACACACACACACACACACGTCAGTGAAGTTTTATTTTTACCACAATGCTTCTATCTATGCATGCTTTTAGTTTAAAGAATGTCTATAGAGTTGACAGTTCAGTGACCCGATTAAATGGCTCATTGTCACATGCAGAGTAAGAAAGAATAATTATAGTAATTCACAACTAGCGAAAGAAGAGTCTTGGGTATATTTTCAGATATCCTAAATCTTATTTGGTTAAAGATATGAAAGGCATTTTAAACAATATAATTAACAACTCACTACATGCATGCTAAGCATCTCTGCATTTATTTTCATTTATGCTTATATGTGTATGTCTATGTGACTCTATGCACACATTAGTGTGAGACCCTATGAAGGCCAAAAGAGGATGTTAAATCCTCTAACTATAGGCAGTTGTAACTCATTCAGCATTGGTGTTGGAAACTGAACTTGGGTCCCCTAGAATAACAGCAAGTGCTCTTAACCACGGAGCCATTTTTCCAGGCCCCAGTGTGCTAAGCACATTTGTTCCCCCAAAGAGATCTATCTGCTTGGAGGGTGCTAGAGAGGCCTCTCTAGAGAGTGACTGGAGTGTAACATATCATAACTTTAGGGTAAAAATATCTACACTCTTGTAAAGATAGACACAGATCAAGGCAATTACAGCAACACAAACACAAGAAACAATTACATATATATTATTGATTTGTTACATTATTCTTGAAAAAACGCTTTAACATAAAGTATAAAACAAATCAGAAGCATTGCTGTTTTCATTTTATGTGTGTACGAGTTCATGTGAGCATGTGCATATGTGTCCATGTATCTGTGTGTTTGTTTGTGGAGGCCTGAGGTGGAGAGACTGATGTGCGTGGCTTCCTCTATTACTTTTGCACATGAGGTTTGAAGACAGGGTCTCTTACTGAACCTGGGCTCATGGCTTTGACAAGACAGTCTGGCCAGCGAGTTCCAGGAAACTTTCTGTCCCTTCTTCCCCAGAACTGGGATTACAAGTCCACACAACTACACCCAGATTGCCGGGTGGATTCTTGGGATCAGAACTTAGAGCTGCATGCTGAAGCTCCAAACACTTTACAGACTGAGCGATCATCTCAGTTCCTCTTCAGTCCATTTTACCTTCCATTCGTTTTTCTTTAACCTCATCTGTCATCCACTCTTCAACCTATCAGTGGGAGAGAAATCATTATAGCAGTGGCTAGGTATAGGCAATTACTTTTCCTGTCCTAAGTTCCATTCAAGGACAGGCAAGACTTTAGGGGAAGACCTTAAGACACTGCTCAAAATCACATGAAGGATAGCTGAAAATATTTTAAATGGAAAGCAGAATTTCCATCACTGAGGCCCAATTGTAATTCAGCTTTTAATCAGTTTTTTTTTCTTTTTTTTACATTTTTGTTTCCTATAAATAGAACTTTTACAGGTATTTTTCTGATCTGAAAACTTCAGGAAGTTTCACAAAGGTTTACCTTCATTGGTGTCACAGATGGCGATTCCTAGCACTGTGGGATGTAGAAGGATTTTTTTTTTATGCCCATATAACCCCCTTGTTAACCATTATAATGGAATCACATACAGTGAGCATCAAGCTTGGACTTTTAAAAACATGCTTCAAAATACATGACAATTAAGGAAGTGTTCCATCTGCAGGCCTTTTCTCAATTGTAGGTGGTCTGTATTTCATCATTTCTGAGAAACACTTCCAATAGGTTTAGTCTTCAATGCCAAAAATACTGTCCCAGACCCTGACATATTAAAACACACTGCTCAACCCCTTAGCAATAAGAGGGAGGAGGCATGAAGGAAAGATGGGCTCTCCACTTACATACCCAATGTGAAGCCTTTGCTTTTCACTCTCAATTTTAAAACCTTAAAAAATTTTAAGACACTTTTACGTAATATTTCATTAGATTTATTATATACAATCAAGTACTTTATATAAAATCAACAATGAGCAAAGCCATGTAAGTATTTATGAGCAGATAGTAGTGACAAAGATACAGGGCTCAGTCTAAGTAAGTAAGTCTATTTGCTTTCAAAGATAATGAAGTGTTGAAGGTGATAAATATGAATTGCTGCCACTGTAGGAAAATCATCATTAAAGACTTAAGATGGAATTAAGACTCAGTATTACCCTCAACCAAAGAACTCATAGTCAAGGATGTACACGAGGAACCATGGAGGCTGCTGCCTGAGCAAAGCTGGCTCAAGACTGGCTTATACTCAGATAGCATTCGTACACATCCCAGAATAGTCTAAAAAAGGAATCTTGCCATCCACAGTGAACTGGGCCTGTCTTCATCAATTAAAGTCAAGTCAGTCTCCAAAAGATATGGCAGCAGGTCAATCTGATCTTGGCAATACCTCAGTTGAGACTCCCTTAGCAAGTAACTCCGCATTTAGGTTTTGTTTTGGTTTTGTCAAGCTGACAGTTAAAGTCAACCAAGACCACCATGATCTTCTATTATATGTTAGGATGTACACTCCTGGCCAAGTGACTTTTCCTTATGCTATAACAATTGGGGGTACATTTGAGGCAGCAATTCATCCCTCCTTGATTTTAAGTTGCCAAAGATCTACTGACAGGAGAACAAACTTGTAATATACAGATAAACAAGGCTGGTCACCTCTTTTACATTCTGACAGGACGATTTTGTATTTTAAGAGGACAATATTAGGCAGAGTTTTGTTCCCCGCCAGCTATAAATAGTGCCATTCAGACTGTGAATATGACAAGATGATTACACACCAATGGAAATGGTAATTTTCTCCGATGCTCTAGGGTGTTTTTATTATATGGAAAACTTATCTTTTCCAATTCACTCTCAAATACTGTTTTTAAAGAGATATATACAAATGTTATCTTAGCAATAGCTACATTTATTACAGCGATAGGAACCTAGCATATTTGTATGAGAATTTTTCTATTTTGTATTGGTTATTCTATCACTTAAGTTATAATGTTGAAAGCTGTGTAATTGGGAAGGTAATAGTTATTTCCTTTGTAAGTATTATATTAACATAGCAGAGATTAAAATCTATTTTGTGAAATACAGCAATATTAAACAAAAATACAGATCTATATCACATAACACTAAATAAAGCTATACCTGATGATATAGCTATAGATAGAGAAATAAATCTAGTCTTACATATGGTGCTAGAAACAAAAACTCCAACCTAAGGAGGTTAAGCACACCCATGAAAACACAGAGAATAAATAATCTCATACCAGCAAAACCAAAAGAAGGGAAGAACACACAATGACGACAACAACAACAGGAATCAACAATCACTGGCTATTGATATCTCTCAATATCAGTGACCTCAATTCCCCAATAAAAAGACACAGAGTAAAAGAATGGATGCAAGGAAAAAATGATTCTTTTGCTGCTTCCAAGAAACACACCTCAATACCAAGAATAGACATTATCTCAGAGAAAAGGGTTGAAAAAAAGATACTCCAAGCAAATGGACCTACAAAGCAAAGTAGTGCAAAATCTTAAAAATCTAACAAGCTAGACTTCAAACTAAAACTAATCAAAAAAGATAGGTAAGGACATTACATACTCAACAAAGGAAAAATCCACCAAGATGACCATTAAATATTAACATCTAAGCCCCAAACACAAGGGCACCCAGGTTTGTAAAGGAAATGCTACTGCAGTTTAAATCATACATTAACTCCCATACACTGACAGTGATAGTGGAAACTAAACAACTCTCCACTGAATCACCACTAAGTCAAAAAAAGAAATAATGAAAGAAATCAAAGGTTTTCTAGAATTAAAGAAAAAAATTAAAGGTTTTCTAGAATTAAACAAAAATGAATTATACAGCATATACAAATTTATGGGATAATGAACACAGTGCAAAAATAAATTCATAGCACTGAGAGCCTATATTTTAAAAATTGGAGAAAGCTCATACTAGCAACTTAACAGTACACCTGAAAGCTTTATAGCAAAAGGACGGAAGGCTGCCCAAGAGGAGTAGAAAGCAATAATCAAACTGAGGGTTGAAATTAATAAAATAGAAACAAAGAGAACAATACAAAGAATCAATGAAATAAAGAGTTGGTTCTTTGAGAAAATCAGTAATATAGACAAGTCTATATTCAAGCTAAGTAAAAGACAGAGAGAAAATACCAAAAAGGAAAAAAAAAGCTAATCAGAAATGAAATTGGGGCCATAACAGCAGACACTGAAGAAATCCAAAGAATTATTAGGTTATAGTTTCAAAACCTGCACTCCAAAATAATTGGAAAATCCAAAAGAAATGAATGATTTTCTCAATAGGCACCATTTACCAAAGTTAAATCAACATCAAGTAAACAGTTTAATATATCAATAACCCCTAGTGAAATGAGGTAGTCATTAAAAGTATTCCTCCCCTCACAAAAAAACCCAGGGCCATATGGTTTAAGCACGGAATTCTACCAGACCTTCAAAGAAGAGTCATAGCCAATATTCCACAAATGTATTGACTTATTGACATATGAACTCATATAGCCCCAGCTTAAATTTACTATCTACAAATTTATTATCTACAAATGGCTGGCTTTGAACTCCTGATCTAGCTGCTTTAACGTTCCAAGTGCTTGGCAATCTAGTCTACTTCCAATATCCAGGAGGATAGCTATATGTTTTTCTTTGGGTTCACCTTCTTATTTAGCTTCTCTGGGATCAGGAATTATAGGCTCCCTGACCATTATTTATGTCTAGAATCCACTTATGAGTGAGTACATACCAAACTCATCTTTTTGTGTCTGGGTTACCTCACTCAGAATAGTGTTTTCTATTTCCATCCATTTGCATGCAAAGTTCAAGATGTCATTGTTTTTTATCACTGAGTAGTACTCTATGTGTATATATTCCACACTTTCTTTATCCATTCTTCCACTGAAGGGCATCTAGGTTGTTTCCAGGTTCTGGCTATTACAAATAATGCTGCTATGGACATAGTTGAACAAATGCTTTTGTAGTATGATAGGGCATCTCTTGGGTAAATTCCCAAGAGTGGTATTGCTGGATCCTGGGGTAGGTTGATTTCGAATTTCCTGAGAAACTGCCACACTGATTTCCAAAGTGGTTGCACAAGTTTGCATTCCCACCAGCAATGGATGAGTGTACCCCTTACTCCACATCCTCTCCAGAAAAGGCTATCATTAGTGTTCTGATTTTAGCCATTCCAAGTGCTGCTAGGAAATCTAGATTCCACAATACCAAGCATCTAGAGATTTAAAATATTTAGAAATAGGTAGAGCTACACACCACACACATGCATGCACACACATACATACCTCCTGAAACATGATAATCAATATTTGTCGCTGACAAAATTATAGAAGTTTTATCTTTAAGTAAACAAAACTAATAGGAAAAATCTTTTCAAACTATCATAAAGTATTTAATCTGGGACAACTGATCAAAACTGAGTCCATTGCCTTTTCCTGTCTACACCCACTCTTTAAACTTGTGCATAAGAATTTGTTTATGCTTTGTTATTTAAGTAGCATTCATTTTTTACAAATAGTTTTTAGACTGTTAGTCTTAGGATTTATGTTGACATTTTATCAATGAAACAGCCCTGACATTACTTTCTTCAGTGTCTCTGTAAATTTTCAAAAGAAATTTTGACATTGCAAGCCAATAGACAACCCAAAAAATTAAATGTGTTTGTATGTATGTGATATATACACATATATTACATAATATATATTACATAATATATAAGGGGGAAGAAGAAGCAGAAGAAGAAGAAGAAGAAGAAGAAGAAGAAGAAGAAGAAGAAGAAGAAGAAGAAGAAGAAGAAGAAGAAGAAGAAGAAGTAGAAGAGGAAGAAGAAGAAGAGCCCAATTAATTTTAAGAAGCCATACCCCGACACCAAAAATACATAAAGACTCAACAAATAAACAGAATTACAGACCAATTTTCCTTATGAACATAGATGTAAAAATGCTCCTATATATAAATAACAAACATACTGAGAAAGAAATCAAGAAAACAACACCTTTCACAATAGCTTCAAATGATATAAAATATCTTGGGTAACTAAACAAGCAAGTGAAAGACTTGTATTATAAAAACTTTAAGTCTTTGAAGAAAAAAGTTGAAGAAGATATAAAAAGATGGAAAGATGGAAAGATCTTCCATGCTCACAGATCAGAAGGATTAACATAGTAAAAATGGCCATCCTATCAAAAGCAATCTACAGATTCAATACAATCCCCTTCAAAATTCCAATGCAATTTTTCACAGTCCTGGAAGGAAAATTCTCAACTTCATTATGGAAACCCAAAATCTCAGTATACCTAAAACAGTCCTTAACAACAAAAGAACAGCTGGAGGTATCACCACTCTGGACTTCAAGTTGTCCTACAGAGCTATAGTAATAGAATCTACATGGTACTTGCACAAAAATTGACAGATTGCTCAATTGAGTCAAACCAAACACCCAGACATAAATCCACACAGCTATCTAGGAACACCTGATTTTAGATAAAGAAGCCAGAATTATATAATGGAAAAAAGAAAGCATTTTCAAAAAAAATGTGCTGGTCTAACTAGATGTCTACATGTAGAAAAAATGCAAACAGATCCAGAGTTATCACATCACCCTGCATAAAACTCAAGTCCAAGTGAATCAAAGACCTCAACATAAAAACAGATACACTGAATCTCACAGAGAGCAGGGATTAGCCTTGAACACTTTGACACAGAAGAAAACATTCTGAAGAGAACACCCGTAGCACAGGCTCTGAGTGCAACATTTAATAAATGGGACTTCATGAAATTGAAAAGCTTCTGTAAGGCAACAGATACATTAATCCAACAAAGCAGCAGCCAAGAGAATGGGAAAAGATATTCATCAACCCTACAGCTGTCGGAGGGCAAGTAACCAAAATATACTTTTTAAAAAACTTAAGAATCTACACATCAAAAAACAAAATAATTCAATTTAAAATGGGGAACAGATCTAAACAGAGAATTCTTGACAGAAGATCCTCAAATGGCTGAGAAACACTTAAAGAAATATTCAACATCCTTAGCCATTAGGGAAAGGCAAATCAATGTTGTTGAGGATATTCAAAAAGGAGAACACTCCTCCATCGCTGGAGCGTAAACTTGTACAGCCACTATGGAAATCAATAGGGCATTTCTTCAAAAAGGTGGGAGTCAATCTATCTCAAGATCCAATTATATCACTCTTAGGCATATATCCAAAGGACTCTATGTTCTACCACAAGGACACCTTCTCAACCATGTGTATTGTAGCTTTATTCATAATAGCCAGAAATTGGAAACAACCTAGATATTCCTCAACAAAAAATAGTTAAAGAAAACATGGTACCTTTACATGGTACATGGTATATTTACATTGTACATTTATAGTATTACTCAGCTGCTAAAAATGACATCAAGAAATTTGCAAACAAATGGACAGAACTAGAAAAATCATCCTGATCCAAAAAGATAAATATTGTATTTATTCACTTATAACTAAATGTTAACCAAGCTACAATCCATAGACCCCGAGAGGTTTGGTTAAAAGGAGAGGGGGTGGGGAGGTGTGCAGGGATCATGCTGGGAGAAGAAAATAGATTTTACAGAATAGAGTAGACTTTATAGACTGGGGTGGTTGGAGATGGGAATGGGGGAATCAGGTGGTGGAGATGGAGTGGAGGGAAATACTGTGGGTAGATTCAGTTGGAATTTGAGAGAGGCATTTGGAAGATGATGTGGAAATCTAGTAAAACGGAAACTTTCTAGAATCTATAATGGGATCCTAATGGGACCTCCCAGTAATGGGGTAAATGGAGTCTCAATTGGCCATCTCTTGTAAACAGATGAGGTTTCCAGTAGCAGGACTATAATACATTTAATTGCGTTATTGGTCAAGGAGGTCCCATGGAAATCCCTAAATATCCTAAGCTGTGTGCTAAGACAAAAGGTTGCTCTCTGAAAGCTGTAAACAGAGCCCCCTGCAAAAGACAATACCCATACAACTCATTGAAGATGGAGAAGTCGAGCTGGTACCCCTACATGAAGCCTTTCCCTCTATATTCTAGTGTAGGAAGGTACTTTGCAGGCTACCAACAGGAAACGTGAACACCAACCCAACCACAAAATCATTGACATACAATCTGTCCTGCCTACAAAATATGCTACAGCAATGATGACACAAAAGGAACTCATACACAACAGTGCTTGAGTAACCAAGAACCAGAGACTACATAGCTCAGAGACCTAGGGTATAACTAAACACTACTAGTCAAAAAAACCAATAGTGATTTTTAATTATACTCTGCTATCTATATTCATAGATCAGAGCTTTATCCAGTCATTGTGAGACAGACTTCTCCCAGAACCACATGAGAGCAGATGCAGAGATCCACAACCAGACATTGTACAGAGAGAATGTGTAAATTGAAGATCTCCATCAAATCCTTACCCTCCATGCTCAGGAAATCTCAAGGAGGCTGAAAGAGTGTAAGAGCCAAAGGTTATAAAGGAAACCAGGAGAGCAAAGGCCCTCCAAAACAGTTAACCCAGGTGCATATAACCAGAGACAGAAGCAGCAGCAATGCAGGACCTACAGGGTCCTCTGTGTATGTATGTTTGTGTGTATATATATATATACACACAAACATACAGAGAGAGAGAGAGAGAGAGAGAGAGAGAGAGAGAGAGAGAGAGAGAGAGAGAGAGAGAGATTTGTTACATTAGCATTTCTGTGGGACTCCTGATTGTGAGAATGAGTGGGTTCCAGGCTCTGGTGCCTGCTTTTGGAACTGTTTTCCTCCTATTGGGTTGCCATGTTGAATTTCAATATGATAGATGGGTGGCCATCTCTTGTCACCAAATGAGTCTTCCAGAACTGGGACTGGGTTTCATTTAATTGAGTTGCTGGTCAAGGGGGCTCCATGGAAATCCCCAAACAACCCAGATTGTTACTAAGACAATGCGTTGCTTTTCATAACCTGACTGTAGGGGTCCCATTGTTGAGGACAACACCTAAGGAATTCATTGAACATGGAGAAGTCGAGTTGGTGTTTATATTGAGCTTCACTTTCACGGTCTAGTGTCTTTGATGCAGGAAGGTACTCTGCAGGCTACCAAAACATAAACATAAATGCCAGCCCCACCACAAAACCTTTGACCTACAAACTGTCCTTCCTACAAGATATGCTAGGGCAATGGTGGCATAGAACTTGTGAGAATACCCAAACAATGTCTGATTTGACTTAAGGCTCACTCCATGAGATGGAACCTATACCTGACACTGCTTGGTGACTAAGAACCAAAGACTAGATAGTCTTTAGTATCTATCATAGTAACAACAAATACTGCTACTCTAAAAATAATGAAAGTAACAATAAAATGAGTCCTTGTGTTACGCTGCTATACTCGTAAATTGGTGCCTTATTCTGTCATCACCAGAGAGACTTCCTCCTAGAGCAAATGGAAATAGAGCTATGTTATATGAGAAAATTATCTCTTTTCAATAAACAAAATATGGTTAAAACATTCTAAAACCTCAAAAAAAGATCTAGACTAATAATTCATAACTTTATTGTATTTATTTAGAAGTAAAATTTCTGGATCTATGTTAATTCTACTTTCAACTCCTTGATCAATAACTGACCTGTTCTCCAGAAGCCATGCCATCTTACATTCCCACCAGAAACCTAAAAAGTTTCCATCTTCGTCATGTACCATTTGGATGTTGTCTTTGAAGAATATGTTTGTACTGAGCGTTTTGTCTATTTTATGTGTATTATACATATTTTTGCATGTGTGTGCATCTCTGTGTGTGCCTGTGTTAATATAGCCATGTGCATGTATCAGAAAGCACACATGGAGACTATAGGACAGATCCCAAGTGTTCTTTTCTGCCACCTGTGGAATCTGAGATCTAATTCAGGTCAACTGAGATCATCAAGTCTACAGCAAACTTATCTACTGCTGAACTGTACTGTCCACCTCTTTGTCTATTTTTTATTGGAGCATATCTTTGTATTATTTAGTTTTAAGTGGTTTTATATAGTCTGAATATTAAAGCTTTATCAATTATGATCTCTAACTGTTTTATCCCACTATGTAGTGTGGCTGTTTACATTCATTCATCATTTACTTATTTTGCTTATTGAGACAAAAAAAGTCTCATGCTCCAGTCAATGCTGACTTAGGACTTTTAGCATCTCTCCTGGATAAATCTATCATGTACTAGTTTACAGACAGGAAACACTGCACCTGACTCTCTTTATTATCTTAGTAATGTTATATGAAGACAAGTTTTTAGTATTTGTTTCACAAATTTATCTGAGTTCTGTTCTTTTGTTTCCTGTGTTTCTGTCCTTTTACCAAAGAACCCATTTTCAGGTACAGTCATAACATATGCCTTTGTGTTTCCCTCTAAGAGTGTTACAGCCACTCTCTTGTAAACGTGGGCTGTTCACCTTTTAAATCTAGCTTTTGAATGAGATTTGTGATGGCAGTTTTCAGCAGTTGTCCTTTAGTTCTATTTAAAGGGCACCTCCAACATAATTGTGTGTGTGGCCAGGACCTTTTAAGGCATGAAACTGGGGTGACATTTGTGTCCCTTTCACCTAGGGAAATTTAAGTAAAAGTAAATAATACACTAGTCTCACTGATTTCCTAAATGTAATTGTCTCAGATTTCTCTATGAAACCACTAATGCTTCAGTTTGCATCCACAAACCTTGGAAGCCATTCAATCAGGTACTTAGAGATGCCAGAATCACTAAATTCCTTAGGTGGTTGTGAGATGTTTGAAGTAGGTGCTGGGAACTGAACTTTGGTCCTCAGCAAAGTCCCAAGCACTCTTAACTGCTAAGCCATATCTCCAACCTCCAGATAACTTTACTAATGAGTGAAATATCACATGCCTCCTGCTATTTGTTTTGTTTTATTATCTCCACAGCTAGACTTCACTAGTTATGCACAGTTAATGGCCAATCATAAAGAATTAATGAATGAGTGATTATACAGAGATATTGTCTGATATATACATTAGCCAATAAACAGATGTGAAAAGCGAATAAATAGCCAATTCTCTTAGCATTGAATCAATATTTTGGCAAGACATGCTATGTCTATTTTGCTTTTAACTTTTACTAGTTAAAGTATAAAGTATAAAGTATTCTACAAAATCAATCTATTTACAAAACATATTAATAATCGTGTAATTGTTTCAAGAAGATCATTATGAAAAGTTTCCCAAGTGGCATTTTTATTGCTTAATTTTTATTTGACAATTTAATACATGTATTTAACATATTCTTACACTTTGGCTGCTCTCCTCTCTTATATCCCTCCCACCACTATCAACCCTTCCAACATCCCTACCCATTCCTTTCCTAGTTTAATGACTCTTCTATTTTGTTTTGTGATCCACTGAGTTTAACCGGAGCCAATTTTCTAACACACGGGTTGGAAGTTACTATTTGGAGCTTGATAGAGTCATCAATGTGCATACAAATTAAGACCATGATTTCTCTTCTCCCAAAATATATTAGTAGCAAATAGTTAATCAATGATTGGTAGTATCCAACTTTTTTTCTTGTTGTGATAATACATCATGGGAGGAAAGGCTTTATTTTTAGCTTACACATTATAGTCCATCATTGAAGGAAGCCAAGACAGATACTGAAGCAGAGACCATGAGAAAAAAAAAACTGCTTACTAGTTTGTTCTCAATGGGCTATTCAATTATTTTCTTATACAGCCTAAAACCACTTTCCCAAGAGTGGCATTGCCTGCAATGGCCTGGGATTTCCCATATCAATTAGCAATCAAGAAAATTGCCCCCACATGCCCATAGACCAACATGAGGGTGGCAAGTCTTAAGCTGATCCTCCTTGACAAAAACAAACCATCACAAATAGGACCCCTTGAAGGAGAATGGCGTTCTTCAAAGCATGGCTATTGATGGATTCATTGGAACATGCAAACAATAGATATATAGAGCATATGTATAGAGAAATAGAGAGATAGGAGATGGATGAATGGATAGATGATGGATAATAGATGATGATGAAGATAGATAGATAGATAGATAGATAGATAGATAGATAGATAGATAGATAGATAGATAGATGATAGCTTGAATTTATTTAAGGATTTTTTTTACTAAGAACTCAATAAGCTTTAAAATTATGAGGACTTCAGAACAGCTGCCATGTGGCCTAATGTGTATTTTGTAATCTACCATGATACAGAAGTATAATTTTTATTTTATTGCAGACAACTTTAGCATACTCACTTACCAGTTTAGTAATGGGAAGCAGGCTAATGTTTCATCTGCCATGTGGTATTGTGCCTGAACTCACCCCTGGAATGAAAATATTTCTTTGGATGTATAAAAGTCTACTTGCAAATAGCCACCATAGATGTTCACATACATCCCAGTCTCCGCTATATACAGTTAAATGGAATTTCAGCTGACGTGGGAAAGTGTCAATCTCTGTGGCTTTAGTTTTGCCATACTGAGAAAATAGTATAAAACACACCATTAAGTTTAAATTTCAGGTGGGCAGTTGTGCTGGCTAGTTTTACGTCAACTTAATTCAAGTTAAAATCATCTTAAAGGAGAGAACTACAATTAAAAAATGTCACCATCAGATTGATCTGTGGAACAGCTTCTAGGACATTTTCTTAACTAGAATTGACAGTGATGGTTTAACCCATTGTGGGTGATGCCATTCCCAGGAAGGTGGCCCTGGTTTCTATAAAAATCAGACTGAGCAAGCCAGGGGAGGGGGCAGTAAGCAGCACTCCTCCATGGCCTCTGCATCAGCTCCTGCCTCCAGGTTCCTGATTTTCTTGAGTTCATTCCCTCACTGCTTTTCATGAAATAGAACTGTGAGTGAAATAAATCATTTTGGTGTTTCACCATAGCAGCAGCAACCCTAACTAAAGTAAGAGTGAATGAATTTTAGTTCAACTATGGTCTTTGCAATCTTTGTTAAATTAAAATTTGCCTGTGTCTCCTGTATTTTTTGGCAGGGTCTTCTAAAAATGTATTTATTGTTACATGTAATGTGTTGTGATGTAACTTGTTAGTATCTTAATACAAAAATAGAAACCACATCATATCTTTTCTTGGGAACAAACATGGAAAGACTGCATGTAGTGCCAAAGTGTGGGACATGAGAAATAAAATTTGAAGGTCCTGGCAAGAGGAGTTCATCATTGGCCAATGGGAGAATCTGGTCTGCAGCAAAGAAATATTCTCACATAATAAGGCAGTAGGCATTAAAAGGGAAGAAAGCAAAATCATAATACAACCATCCATCCATGGTAGAGGTTTCTAGATGACATAAAGGTGAGACACTGGGGAACGAGGACACCCAGGGCTCTTTCATATCCCTATGACTTCATTAGATGAGAAAACAACACTGTAGGTAGTTGGAGAAAACACAGATTTCAGAGTCATAACTCCAAAACTCTGTTACTAATGAACTCATGTTGTGTTGGGGTCTTTTATCATGCTGCTGCCTAGGGTCTTGGATTGCAAAGAAAGTCTATTCTCTAAGTTGCCTATCAACAGAATGGCCAAATAAAATAAAAACTTTACTCAGGCAATCCATTATTCAAATGTAATTTTTAGACTCTTCCAACTACTGATTTCTATGAATAATAATAATGTCAACATCTAAACTTTGAGGATCTGAGGCAGAGGAAGGAAAAAGAGATGTGTGGTTGTGTTCACATGAGCACAGTGTTTTAGAAGCCAGAAAATGGAGTCAGATCCCCTGGAGCTGGAATTACAGGTAGTTGTGAGCTTCCCAACATGGATGCTGGGAATCAAACTGGCATCATCTACAAGAGCAGTATGTCCACTAAGTTCTTCCTGTAACTTCTTCAAGAATCCATTTTCTATGTCTTTCTCCCAACTTTATATCCTCTAACTTTTTAAAAATAGCTCACTGAGTCCTGTTAGTGATGCCTTTATATGCACAAGGGTTGAGGGCCCTCCACTGGTGCATGGACAACTAAAGACAACTGGCTTTCCCGCCTCCAGGAGCTATCAACTGCCATTGATTCAGAGAGGTGGAGCTTTGTGGGCCCTTCACTCATCCATGCTGGAATGTGGATTGGGTTGATCTTGGGCAGGTCTTGTGTAGGAACCACAACTGCTGTGAGTTCATTAGGGCAACAGCTCTTTCATATTCAGAAGACACTATTTCATATCACTCTGATGCTTCACCTTTGATATTAATGTTAAACCTGTTATGTAAATCTGTCTTTAGTAAAATTTGTTATTACAATTCTCTGTTTAGAGATATCATAAACTGTTTCCATATAAAATGACTAGAGAGACTGCCATTGAGTCAAGAGCCCTTGCAGCTCTTTAAAAGGATTAGAGTTTAGTTCCCAACATGCACATCTAGTGATGCATAATTGTCAGGCAATAAACCTGACACTCTCATTTAGCTTCTGCAGGTACCTGCAATTATGTATGCATGAGTGTGTGTACACATGATAATAATAATAATAATAATAATAATAATAATAATAATAATAAAAATAATAATAATAATAATAGAAATAAATAATATTGAAGTAAAATGGTGAACTTAAGAAGCTATCTTAGGGTTTTTATTGCTGTGAAGAGACACAGCATCTCTTTTTATTTATTTATTTATTAAAAATTTCCACCGCCTCCCATCCTCCCATTTCCCTCCCACTCCCCCCATTGCCCCACTGCATTGTATTGCATGCATACAATCTGACAAAACAACTTTGCATACGTGTACAAATGTTGTAAACAGAAATAACAAATATAATTTGAACTTGTATCAATATACAGGAAACTATACCAATGTAAATTGTCCATAAATAATAGCTCACAGTATTCACTCTATTACTATTATTATTATTAGTGTGAATAAGTTCACACTAAATTACCTATTTTGCTTCTTTTCTCCAATAACACTTTTAGAAAAGCTGTGGTCGATTTTCTAGGACTGCTGAGATTAATTGAAGCCAATTGTGTGGGGTTGCTTGTTGTTTGAAGACCACATTTTGACCATTTCCTAACCAAGGGTGAATGTAGGCCAGCCATAAGCCATTATGGCTTGTTTAATTTCTTTTAGATCATTTATACATATTGGATTTTATGTATATGCTTTGACTACCTTAAAATACTTAGATGCAGATGGTCTTTTTGAAAAGATCACTGCATAGACATTTAGAATTCTGGGTAAGCCATCCTGAAGTATTGATGTATTGATGAGGCTAAATTTTGCTTTTATATCTTTTGTTCATGCTCATTAATTTTGATAATTTTTTTAATCTTTTTATTTTTTTTACCACTGTCTTCTGTAAAGTCTGGATCTCCTGTCCAGTGTTTTATTTTAAAGCCCTTGTTGAGGATTTTAAGGCATGAAGTCTGTCCAGTAAAAATAACGTCTCATCCTTGGACGTAATTTTTATGGTGTACATACTACCTTCCTGGAGAGATACCATATTTGTCAATCTATCATAACTGCTCAACATATTTTGATTAATATATTCAACAGCACAAATTCCCTCAGACATTGTCTCAGCATCCTCCATTATTGACTGGGTTTTGTCCGTCAAATTGGTTTTATCCTTTCCCAGAGTGCTGATTTTCCCTTTTAGCTGGTCATTATCAGTCGGTAAAAACGGTATCATTTCTAAAAGTGCTTCATTTTTTACTCTATTATGAAACTTTTTTTAAAAGGAGAAAATATGAAACTATGTAAAACAAAGCTAACCCCTAGAATGAAATATAGGGATGTAGAAGGGAACTCACATAAGCCTTGCATAATACCATCCATGGTATAAGTAAAAAAGCTATTGAACTTTTGTATCGTTAAGTTATCTGTCATCTTGTCCTTTTAAATTATAAATTTGGCCTTATAAATCTCACCTATAATGAGTTGGAGTAGGTGAAATAACCATTACTGGCCAGCAGGTGTCACAGTTATAGCTGCATGGTCAGAAAATCCAAGCTGTGGACTATTTGAATTGGTTTAAGTGTGTTAGATACAAAAAAAAAAAAAAAAAAAAAAAAAAAAAAATCTTAAATTAAAAACAGTTATTTAGTGCAAATCACAGACTGTGCACTCTTTGGAGATCCCTAATTGGGCAGCAGAAGCACAGGGACAGCAAGGCAGCAATGCTGACAGAAACACCCGGGAAAGTCCATGCCCCGCCTGTGCTTCTGTGGTGCTCTGGAGAAGCTGGTGCAAAGCCACAACACAGGGATGGTCAGTGCCCAATACCCAAATACACAAAAGCACCACATGGTACCCAAATACACAATTCACCACATGGAGCCAGGCGACAGCTGGCTGGAGTCTTGGGGGTTCCAAATTTCCAAGCCCGACGATGGGCACAGATCAAAGAATTCCAGACTAACTCCAATATAAACCAATTATATTTTCTTTATTATAAGAGTCAAACTCACAAAATAGGAACAAAAAGTCCAACCTCAGCTGCTTAGCGCAAAAACCACAGAGAGAACAAACTCCAGGCAGGCCAGCGTTTTTCTATAGGTCCCCAAAAGGTCATGCCCTAACCTGGTCCCACCTCTTAAAGATCATTGGCTGACAGAGATTCCCCATTAGTGATACCTTTATCTATTGTCGTCACGATAAGGAACATGGCAGTGTGTAGGCAGACATGGTGCTGTTTGCATCTTGACCAGAATGCAATGGGAAGTTGACTGACTGTCACACTGAGTGAAATTTGAGAAAAGAGACCTCAAAAGTTCACCCATATAATACACAATTTTTCCAACAAGACCCCACCTACCCCAATAAGATCACACCTTCTAACAGTGACACTTCCTTTAGGGGCCATCTTCTTTCAAACTACCGTAGAAATGTTACATGTCTTTGATTTCCCTAATGGCAAACCAATTCGTTCTTTCACGTCCCCCACCTTGGGCCTTTAGAAACAAAATATTAAAAATTAGGTCAGTAAAACACAGTCACCTCCAGGCATTTGAGAAAGAAGAGTCATAGGTCTCATAATTACACTGGCTAAGACAGCATGCTACTGGCTGATACAGGCAAAACCTAGACCTCTGGCACCAAAGTTTTGCCACATTGTCCTTACATAGAGCAACTTATTGAAGGGGAAATGCTGTTTAGTGACTAGAGAGATGCTTAGCAATAAAGAGAATGGGCTGTATTTGCAGAGGACCAAGATCCAGTTCCCAGCACCCACACTGGATAGCTTACAACCTCAGCCCCAGGGGCAGCTGACGTCTCCACCCTCTTTGGGCATCTGCACTTACATGTATATCTCCTTGCACAGACATATACCTGTACACTTGATTGTTAAAATAATTGAAAAAACATGAAAAGAATGCTGTCCCAGTGGAATGTTAAGGCCACAGAATAGCTTCGCACTAAGGAGTCTTCTAGTAATTATGGTCTACATAGACCCTCCATCCACAACATTTGCTTACATCAAAGCCCATCTCAGAGCAAGGCTCTCAATTCTATGAGGACTACGAAGGAGGTAAAGCTTTGGGAGAGGAGTTTGAAGTGAGCATAGATTGCCCCATGAGGATTAAAGAAAGGCAGCATCTCCAGGACATCAAAGCGCAAGAAAAGCAGCAGAATTCAGCAGAGCAAGCTTCCATGTGACTTCCGATCTCCAGTCCCATTCTCTTGTCTACTTCCACATTTGCCATGCAGTCCAAAGTGCATTGTTGTTTTCTTTTGAATGCTCTAATATTTTTGTCCTTTGAGTCTTAAAGGTGTCACTCCATCTTTCTATGGCTTTCACAGTTCTGGGGGAGATGTCTGTTCTCATTCATTATTCATATGACAATATTCATTATTCATGTGACATGACTTTTTTTCTTGGAACACTTTAAAATTTTTTTTCAAAGTGGTCAGCTGCTTAACACCTCAAAATTCAATAAGGTTTGCTTCACTCTGTCTCCCTCTTTTGTCTTGCTGAGTTTTTATCTAAACAGTTTACCTTGCTATATCTTTTTAAAAATATGCATTTATTTAGGGACTGTATGCCATGCATGCATGTGGAGGGCAGAGGACAACTTATGAGAGTGAGTTCTCTCCTTCCGCAATGTTAGCTCTGAGAATCAAACTCAGATCATCAGGCTTAGCAACATGGACCTTTGCCCCCAGACCTCCTCCCCCATACTCTTCACGCTACCTTTGCACACTTGCTGGTCTTCTGCGGCACTTAGTGTGTTGTTAATCCTATCTAGTGTATCTCATTTTAGAAAAAGATTACATTTATTTAGCTACCATTCATTCATTTATTCACACATCCATTCATGCATTCCCATGCTGCCCAGATCAAGCTTGAATATACTATGTAATTAAGGAGGACTCTGAATTCTTGACCTTTCTGCCTCCACCTCATGACTGTTAAAGTGCCACCATTACACAGTTCTGGGGATCGAATCTGGTGCTTCATACATGCTAATCAAGCACTCTACCAACTGAGTCACATTGCCCATCCTAGGGGACATGCTTCTTAACCTATAAATCCCTCATAATTTATTTTGTCTTCACCTGCTCTCTCCATCTTTGATAAAATTAAATTAGCACAGGGCTCTTTGAAACTTGCTGTCTCCTCCTCCATTGCCCTTGTTGTTTCTGGTTCTACTGATCAATCATTGAGCTACAGCTCATACTTTTGTATCTCATTACATGCTTTTTAAGTTTTAAGTGGATGTTAGAAATTGCAAATTTCAAATTGTTCGCTGCTGGATGTCTTTAAAGAGCACCAGACTGTGTTCTGGTTTACAATTAACAGTGAAAAATTTAATCTTTACAGTGCTTATCTATAAGATTTATTAGGTGTAGTCTAGAATAACCTTTATTCTTAAGTTAATACAGCCACACCATGAAAGTGACCCCCATTTGAAGCCCTTTCTCAATGGTTAAGAAGGCAAAAAAATCTCTCTTTTTAATCTTGGTAAGAGTATGAATTATTGCCTACTCATCAAGAACTTCCAAATTTGGGGGTTCACCCCTTCTGGAGCTTCTTTTCCTAGCATATATAAATCAGAACTGGGATGTGGAGTAGGAGAGACAGCTCAGAAGTTTTAATCTCTGACTGCTATTGTAAAAACCCAAGTTCAATACCTACATCTACTGTCTCGCTCCTGTGAGTCTACTCCCGGGGATCCAGTTTCCTATTCTGGCCTCTGCAGGCTCTCACATACAAGTGCACAGACATAAACAGTCACATAAAATTTAAAAGATAATAATAAAACAGTATATAGACTTCTTTAAATATAAAAGAACTGAGCTTTTAGTTGAGGATTCCTAGATTATTTTTAATGACCACTCATTCGTTGGAGAACACTGGCTACAAACACTAACTACCTCAGACCCCTGATCTGACCCTATCTCCTGAGTTAAGGCAGACACAAGGCTTTGCTCACTTCTGCCCACTGTGCTGTGGGAGTCTTGCAGTGACTTGGGGTCACTCTCAGGATTACATTTTCCTGAGGGTCATTGCCATTGTTCTATAAATTAAAACTATTGTGTCCTACATTTCACTTAGCCTTTCAGTTTGTCAAATACCAAGATAAGTTCAGATCATGCTAACTCATGATGGGCAGAGGAGTGATAAAATGAACATACTTTCCAAGACATGGTACTATCACTTTAAAATTTTAACAGCCAAAAGCACATTTCCCTTTTTTTGCTTCTCTTTTACACCTTAACAAATGACTGACATTTTCAAAAGGAAAATTCATTAATGACAAGAGAGAAAGGTGAAAGAAAATCATTACAGAGCACAAACACTGCTCACAAAGAATTACCAAAGCAGATCCTGAAAGTCCATCCTTCTAGCTAAAGGGGCTTATGATATGTAATTGGTCTGTCTGCCTCTCCATCGTTTCTCTGTCTGGCTCCATCTCCTGACAGCCACTCAGGAGCAGACACGGAGCCTCCTAATGCCTGCCTGAAATGTCCTTCTATAACATCTTCGCATAATTCTGTGTCTTCATCTTTTCCTGTAGAAAAGTTGGGTGAGACTGTTGTGTCAAACACGACAAGCGATCAGATCTGGGAGATGATACCTCATGTCTGTGTGGCAGATCAGAATCCAGTTCCTTACAACACAATTGAGATCGTGCATTCAAGGTAACAGTCATGCTGCAAAGACTTGCATGCACTAAATTGAGCTTGGTTATCTCAAAACGTGCCCCGCAATGCTGCCTGGAAATGGGTCCTTTACCAATGGACATGATCATTGACTACTATCTCATAGTCATTCATTTGCCTTCTAATTATGCATAATGGTACTATCTTAGTCACTGTTCTATTGCCATGAACAAGGCAACTCTTATTAAAAGGAAATATTTAATTTGCGGCTTGCTTACAGTTTCAGAGGCTTAGTAACATCATGGTGGGAAGCACCGTAGCAAGTAGACAGGTGTTAGAGCAGTATCTGCGATCTTTACATCCTGATACATAGGCAGAGAGGCAAAAAAGAAAGAGACTGAACCTGGTTTGGGTTTTTGAAACTTCAAAGCCCACCCGCTAGTGACACATTTCCTCCAACAAGGCCACACCGACTCCCACAAAACCACACTTCTTAATTCTTCTCAAGTAGTGCCACTGTCTTGTGACTCTGTAGTCAAATATATGAACCTATGGGGGCCATTCTTATTTAAACCACCACAGGTGTCTAGGAAGAAAACAAGATAATCTATACACATGACTATTAAAGCATAATATCTAAATAAGAGCTTTCTCCTAATAGAAATAGGGTATTTATCTTCTCCTGAATGGCTTTGGCCTGTGATGGGGTGCATGATTGTCTATTGTTGCTATTTAAATTACCACAGATTTAGGCACTTAAAATAGGCACTAATGTGCCATTTCATAGTATTATTATCCAGAGAGGGCTTTATGAACTTCATTGTTTCTTCTACTCTAACTTTCTCAGGGATAATGTTAAGCTGTAAGTCAACACTTTTTTTTATTGGGAGAATTTACTTCTAAGATACTCACAGAGGATATACAGAGCTCTTATGATTAAGTCTAATGTCTTCCTCCTTATCTGCTATCAAATGGAACTTCTTCTAGCTCTGATGGTCACCTGCATCCCATCAAAATGGCCTCTCCAATAGCAACACAAATCTTCCTGTTGCTGGGTCATTTTTGGCATCCAAAAAAATCTTTGACTTTCTCTGTCTATAAAATTTCTACCCAAAGACCTGGATTTCTCTGTGGATGATGACTTCTATCTGGACCAGGATCAGCTCTCTATTATCAGGTCTTGACCTTAGTGATATTTGTTAAATCAGTTTCTCCATATAGTTCAGCATGTTCCATGTCTCAGCGATCAGGGCATGGACTTCTCTTTTGCGGACAAGTAGAAAATGAAAGAGTAGTCAGGACATGTCAGGAGAAATGCATTTTCTGTCTTATTGTCATAATGGAAATATTAGATATGGAAAAGTGATTGAAGAAGTTACAGAAAGGCATAATAATGAGATGTAGGAGAAATTTGCCATGTAGATCCTAGAGAGGAGAGTCACTGTACCACACAGAGTCACAAGAGAACCACTAAGCTTTGTATTGAGAGAAGCAGGAGAATGAAAACCCAGACCACAGCTCTTATTTGGGTTTCGGTATGAAAGACAAGGCAGCTCAGGATGATTCAGATTATTATGGCAGGTATGTGGTTACAGACAGTCTCTCGTGGCCCGACACCTTTCTCTGGGGTATTTTAGAGAACTTTTTGGTTTGTGAAAGTTATATTAATGGATCGTTGAGACTATCAACTCAAACTGTTGGTTTTTATAAGAAAGAGGTAGTCTTGGATGGCTTAAGGTTGATTCTTTCTCTAGTTGTGTGAGTCCCTGACCAATAAATCATCAAGAATACAGAAAATATACTTAACAAAATCTGTTCTTTGAGAAATGGAATCATAGTAAACAAATAAATAATTGACAAAATACATAGTCATCCCTAATGAATCCTGTCCATAAGTGTGGCTCTAAATCACTGCCTACATCATTCTTCCACTTTAACCTGCACCAATGTCTGAGAGTCCTGACTACACCTTGAAGTTCATGTCTCATGCAGAGGAGGGGTTCTCTAACACGATGCTTCTGAGATAACAAATTAAGAATATGACAGCCTTAGCCAAAACTGTAATATTTATTTTGTACATTTTAAGTGATATAATCTATCTTTCGGTAAAGCATCTTCTTTTATTTTTGAGATTATAATTTCATTATATTTCTCCCTTCCCTTTCCCAAACTCTTCGATATGTCCTTCCTGTTTTCCTTCAAATCATAACCTTTTGTTTCACTTATTGCTATTGCATGCAATATATATGTATGAAGTAACAATATACATTACACACATATGTATGTATATATACACATTCTGAAATTTAGGCTGTTCAGTCCCTATGTTACATGCATGTATGTTTTCAGGGCTGAGTATTTGTCACTGAACAACCAATTAATGTGGTCTTCCATGGGGAAGACTAGTTCTCTATCTCCCAAGTTTCTTCAGTTACCTATGGTTCTTTGTGAAGGGTTGAAGCCCCATGGGCTCTTCCCTATCTACTTTGGCATGTCTAATGGTATCATACTTGTTCAGTTCATGGTTGGGCAATCATATTGGTGACACTTGATGTAGCTTCTTCCATCACTAGAAGACACAGTTCCACAGAAAACTCCCAACTACTGGCTTTTCACAATTTTACACAATGACAAATGGAAGATGAGCATCCCAGAGTGAGCCTTCTGAAATTTTTCTTTGGGTGTGAGGCACACTGAACAGTCACTAACATCCCTAACAGTTGACAGTGACTTCTTTTGTTCCTATCCAGGATTTTAATGGCTCCAATAAATGTTCTCCAAAGCTGTATTTAAAGACACAAAATCTGAATGCAAACTCCTCATTTAGACACTTAAGTTTAAATATATTTTTATGTAATAAACTCTTGGCAGTACAACTAATACCATTCCTTTGAAATAAAAAGAAAGAAAGTTGATTTTAAAATGAGGATGTCAGTATGATGACCCAGAGTAACATAATTTCTAGCCTCTGAAGCTGAAACATTAGCTAGGTAATGACATGTTTTGAGCTGATTAATTTTTTTCTTCCTAAGGCATCTGCTGTCATTTGAAAACTGTCCAGTATGAATATCTGCAACAGATGGTATCAGCATGGAGGATGTCAGGCCAGCTTGTGCTGTAAGTAATGCTTTCTCTTTTTTTAGGACAAGGATTTCGGCAGGAAAGAACCTCTGGAAGTGGCCTCAGGCAGAGGTCAGCAATGACAGGTGAAAGGAGCCTTGGCATCCGGAAGAGGCACTGCCCCCCATGAAGCATAGGCTCCAGCTGCTGCTCCAGGCTGCCCAAGTGTTCACACAGAATGTGACTGAACACTGGCTGAGACCCTAAGGCTGCCAACTGGACATGATGCAACACCCTTATTAATCTTCAGAAACATCCCCACTTCCATCCAATTACAAAAGTTTTGGAAAATCCCTGCTGCCATGTGTCTGTGTGGCGTCTAACAGATACTTCCAGCTGGCATGTCTTCATTCATTAACTGGCTCGACTCTATCAGGATAACACCAGTTTTTATTAACCGGTCTGACTATTTCAGGATAACTCGGTTGTGCTGTAATTCCTTTGAGTAAACGCTGTCAATAAAGTACAGGTTGGAGATTGCAAGTGATGGAGAAAAGCTAGGACTCTGGAAGGATTTCCAGAACTCCTGGAACCAGAAGATGGCTGGCTTCTCTGTGATGTCTACCAAAAGGTTTAGTTCCCAGCATCTCAGGTCAGTGAAGTACTTGGCTTTGACAATGTCACAATCATCAGCTGGGCACAATGTCAGGGCAGCAGGATAACATGGTATTCCCAAGCCTAAAATGTCAGTCCTTCAGATTGCTGTACATGGAACACTGTACATAGACACAGATGCTTTAAGAATGAAAAACAAACACCTGCCCTGTGAGATCTTATAATCTGATCCTGGCAAAGAATCCCAGGAACCTGGCAGACAGGGCCAGGAATATTGGAGTTTAAGACCAGCCTAGACCGGCAAGACTGTCTCAAAACACAACACAAAATAAACCTTAAAGTCTACTGAGGCACCACAGAGCTAAACAAATGGCTAAATTGGGAAAGCTGTAAAGCAGAAATCTGGACAATTGATTATAAAACAATGTAAGGAAGGAGTCTGCCAAACCAGTTCTTAATGGAATCTTAAAGATCGGAAGAACAAATTATGCTACAAGAGTGAAGGAATGCCAGTTTAGGCAGGAACAAATATATGAAGATATATGGGTACATTTACTAGAAATAAAAATGAATCAAATAGAAGTGTAGACAAGGAAGCAAGGAAGGAATATTCTAGATGATTGGTTCCCAAAATTTATGATTTCAGATAAGTGGTTTTTTATGATTTTATTTTATTCATGAAGGTGTGGAGGGGGTGTATGTGCTCAATGTGTGTGTAGATACCCACAGAAGCAAGAAGAGGGTATTAGATCTTTTAGAGCTGGATTACAAGCATGTGTGTGTAGGTACCCTCAGAAGCAAGAAGAGGGTGTTAGATCTTTTAGAGCTGGAGTTACAGGCATTTGTGTGCTACCTCATATGTGTAGTGGGGAGCTGCAGGCAGGCCTGCTTTTCGTCCCACCCGGCTCCCGCGTGGTTAGCTTTACACGTGAAATAACAACACACATGGGTGATGGGAATTATCCTGTTCTTCTGATCAAGCAGCAAGTAGTTATAACTCTCAAACCATCTCTCTAGCCAAAGTTTACCAAATGGCAATCAACAGGGCTTACCAAAGATTTGAACTTAGGAACTCTTTATCTGCAAACAAATAACCTACCCCTAAGATATAAACCTATTTTCAGATAACCATCATGTATTTTTTTAAGTTTTATCATGAGTTTTCTCCATGATCCAGGGGTATTCGGTGTTTTGTGAATTTAAGCCTAGATATTAGAAATATTTAACTTACCATCTCATTTAATAAAACAAATACATAGTAGGTTAATCAAACAGCATATTTTATGAAGATAATTTCATTTTCAAAGCAAATAACACAGTATCAAGAGAACCATGGATTACATGTTTGAGATACTTGTAGTTTCTGGCTTAACAAGCACAGCAAGGTTCTCATCCATGCTTCCTCAACCAAGCACTTGCAATGTGCTGTTCTGGTTTTCATTGGGGAAAAGAATTTGCTTTGCATCTGTAGATGACCAGAAACACTGTGAGCTCTTCAAGACCTTCATAAGAGAAATCAGAAATCTCTGACTCAATTGCATTAAAATCTATTGCTAGGAGGTGGAGAGATGGCTGAGAGCGCTTTCTGCTCTTCCAGAGGACCCAACTTCAAACCATAGCAACCATAACTCCAGCTCTAGGGGCATCTGACATACTCTTCTGGAGCTAGCTCACAAACACACACACACACACACACACACACACACACACATACACACACATACACAAAAACCAATTTTATTGCTTTTTTTAATCAGTCAATTTCAGTGAGCTATGAAGAATGTTTTTCATTATCGTATATTTTATATCTTATATGTTAATTATTGGGAAGACATTGATTGGTTCGCTGAGCTACACAAAATTTCCACACACTGACATGTGTGATATACAGCATCAATGAGCACCTCTCTTAATCTCACTGGAAAAGCCTTTCAACTTCACAGTGATGGATATAGTTATTTTAATACGTTAATTTTTGTTTGAATGCTTAAGTCTTATCAGTTATTTGTCTTACAATCATTAGTCATATCTAAATACTAATAGTTGGTCTATTAGACATTTTTTCAAGTGATAATAGGCAGCATTGGAAACAAGTTCAGGTACAGTTTGCAGCTTAACTTTATAAGAGTTTTCTTTCAACAATGCACTTGTAGTAGGTATGCTGCAGTAGCTAATTACTTCCCATACTTGGTCAAGAACATATACAAATATAAAGAAATGGCTTGCAGAGTGGGCCAGCAGTGTTCAAGAGTACATGCTGCTCTTGCAGACGACCTAAGTTCAGTTCCTATACCCTTTTCAGGGAGTGCACAGCCACCTACAGCTCTAGCTCCAGTGGATCTGCTAATGCCCTCTTCTGGCTTCCATGGGCACCTACATTCATGTGCGCATACCCATATGCAAACACACCATTAAAGTTAAAGGTAAATCTTTTATTAAATAACTTTTTTTAATGTGTGTGGGTGCTTTGTCTGCATGTGTTTGTGTATCACATGCATTCAGTGCCCACAAAGACCAGAAAAGAGCACTGGATCTACCAGACCTGGAGTTACAGACAATTGTTGACCACCACGTGGGTGCTGGGAATCCTATCAGGTCCTGTGGAAGAGCATACACTGTTCTTAACCCCTGAGCCATCCCTCCATCTCCTAAAAGTCAATCTTCAAGAAAGAGCATGCTTTAAGAAACATGCACTCAGGTATTAAGATATAATTAAGGTAGCAATTTCTGCTGTTTGATCAGCA
Source organism: Arvicola amphibius (assembly GCF_903992535.2). Classification (NCBI taxonomy): domain Eukaryota; kingdom Metazoa; phylum Chordata; class Mammalia; order Rodentia; family Cricetidae; genus Arvicola; species Arvicola amphibius. The sequence continues at coordinate 114,792,048 of NC_052052.2, forward strand.
TATCAAGTAACCCTAGGATCTTTTGCTCATTTCTGCAAGTGTAGGTAGGAGAAGGGGATACAATGGATTGCTATGGAGTGGGTGCCAAGCTATCGATTTAACTCCATAGACAGTTGTTTTAAGTTTTAATGCAAACACACAACACACACACACACACACAGGCCAGGAAATGCTGGGTTTTGGTCCTATAGACACCTCCCCACAACAGGGTCTTGATTGTCATGCACAGAATTGCTGTTCTATATAACATATAATGCATATGGAAAGAAGGAGAAAAAAAGAAAGCACCGAAAGTCGTCACTTTGCACTTTCTGCTAAGGTCTGTGTGTAACTCAGATACCTTACTCTTTTGAAAGGTCTTTCTTTCTCAGGGCACACTGCAGTGAGATATGCTGAGTTGGAGTCTGTCCCAACCTCATTCTTGGTAATCATCAAAAAATAAGTCCTCTGGATTTGATCCCTGGATCAGGGCAGGAAGAATAAGTATTTCAGTGCATACCATTGGGAATAAAAGCCACATTTCTGAAAAATATGAGTAAGTCCCAGAGACCAAGAAATTAGTAGATCGACTGCCTACCATGTATGAAATCCTGGGTTTGCTCCTAAGTACCACACAGACTGGGCATTTTGGTGTTTGCCTATACTCTGAACACAACACTCCACAGTTGGAATCAATAGGATTAAAACTTTAAGGTCATCCTCAACTATACAGCAAGTGTGAGGACAGCCTGGCTCACATGAGGCCTTGTTTTGAGCAGGGGTAACAACCATATGAAAATGAGAAGGTCACAAATGTCAAACATTGTTGGAGAATTCTGAAGCTCATTACTCTTAATCTTTGCTTAGTGATACTTCATCAGGAAGGAACAGAAATGCTTTACAGGTCCCTACCATAGCCCACCCCTAAATTTAAAAAGTGAAACGACCCTAGGACACCACTTCTTGTCTGCAAACAGCTGTTCCATCTGCTTATTCCATGCAAACACCTAACAGACACTGTTATGAAGGAGCTAAGAAACACATGGATTAACTCAGGATCTCAGAAGCCTCAAAGAGCATAGGCTTTAACTGTATCCCCCAGAGGACTCATCATAAGGGTTACATTAAAATACGATGATAACCTAGGGGTAATATCATCCATGGATGCCTGTCTACAACTTTCAGGCGTGTTCACTGTTTGAACATTTGACACCAAGTGTTCCCTGCTTAGGAACTACATTCTCAGCCTCTTTTGAGTAAAATTACAATCTTATGTTAGGCCATGTCTATCACTATCCCAAGGCCATATGCAACCCATAGTCTACATGCTGGACATGGCCTGTAGGACTGAAGTCCATCCACATGAAGACCCTTCTATGGACTCCCACACTACCTGCAGAGATCCAAATTCAAACCTTTAGTAGGACAGAAGAAACTATGTCGGATAGATTTTGTCAATATTCTCCTCCATGGGGAGATTTTCCAAAGAAGGAGAAACGACCTCAATGCTTCCTAGACCACTTAATACAGATATCCTGTAAGGTAAAACTAAGAAACCAGTACCTTCAAAATAATTGGGGTTAATTATGAGCTTTTCACCATCTAAAACTGAGCTTCACACTGTCTCCTTCCCATTGACCTAATTAATCCATCTCTAGAGGTCCCCAGCTTGACTGTGAAGTTCAGGGCATGTCACTGCTGATGAATATATTAATGGCATAAAGGAATCAAAGTCAAAATTAGCATGAAATTAGTATCCCATGGCTCAGCACCATCAGGGAAAACTGTCTGCATTGATGAGGGAGCCTGTTGATCAGAGAGCCAATTCTGACCAAAAAAAAATGTTTTCTTTCTTGATGCTTTTGGTCTCACGTTGACAGAAATCTGTGCTATTTACAAGCAAAAGCATGTGGAGCAGTAAATGAGAGCACCAATAACTGTGGTACTTACAAAATAAAAAGGATGCGCTCAAACTTCCAAAAGATCATTTCCACTTTCCTCTAAGTTTTAAAACTGTAAGCACTTAAGTGCAGTGCCTGCAGAGGCCAGAAGATGGCATCAGATACCCTGGAGGTAGAGTTAGAGGTGGTTGTGAGCTACCTGACATGGTTTCTGGGGTCTGAATTTGAGAACCCTGAAGTATATGTTCTTAACTATAGAAGCATTTCTTCAGCACTTCTGTTGTCTTTTAAGTTTAATTTATTACACTCCACTTTAGAAGCTCTGGATACATTAGGGCTGTTAGATTTTAACGCAGCTATTTGAGGAAACACCAGGAAAAACCATGCATTGAAATAGGCTTTGGATAAACTGATGGAAACAATGAAGAAAATAATAAAGTCCCTACTTAGAAATAGTCAATGTTTATCACAGTTTATGTTGTATGTTAATGGTCAGAAATCAGTTCATGAAATCAGGTTGACTTTCTTAGTCTATAACGTACCACAGACACTCCACACAGGGAGTAGGAAATTCAGAAAATATATATTCTGAACCAAAAGCAAAGTTTTAAATGCTAGTAGAAACAGCTTTGTACATGCCTCCTTTACTCCCATTTCCTTCCATATCTTTTCATGCATAGTCTTTATAAGAGTTAAGAAAGTATTTATTCCGTTAATGCCTTGGAAACAGACTGTCTCATTTCATTATGGGAAATAATTAGTACTTCAGAAAGGAACTAAAAGTTCATGCTAAACACAATGGCCCTAGACAAGGTGATGTAAGGCATATCCAAAAATCACAGAGCACTGGCATTTAACAAATCACAGTGCACAATGTGACCCTGGACGTTAGTACGCTTAAAATAGAAATCAAAGGGCCTGAAGAGATGGCTCAGTGATTAAGAGCATATACTGCTCTTGAAGAGAGCCCAAATCCAGTTCCCAATACACATATCACATTAGTCAACTCATAACAACATATAATTCTATTTGCAGGGATCTAATGTTCTCATTGGATCTCCCTGGGTACAGGTACAGAGGTGTACATATCCACATATAGGCATACGTGTGTGTGTGTGTGTGTGTGTGTGTGTGTGTGTGTGTGATTCAAAATTATAAGTAAAACCTTCAAAGGACTAGACAGGCTTATCAGTGAGCTCTTGAGATCTGCCTGTCTGTACTCTCTACTCTCCAATGTTGGACTTATAGGCACCCCAATCATATCTTGCTTTTTATGTGGATGCCAAAGATTTGAATCCAGGTTCTCATGGTTGTGAAGAAGTCCCGTTACCCACTGAACCATCTATTTCTCACTTCCTAGTAAAATGTAGGAAGCCCTGACATTTAGTTTATGTTGTTGTGCCAGAGTTTCACAATAGCCCAGAATGGAGTGGTTTATGTATTTGGAAATAACTCACAGTAAGGGCAGCAATCTGCAGTCCTCTGCATGTGCTGGGAACTGGAACTGAATCCATCAGTAAAGCGATCTGTGCACACTTTTCAGCTGCATTTATGGTGCTTGAGACCACACCCAAAGTAGGCAGGGATCTTAAAGGCAATTGGTGGAAGGAGTGCCTACAACAATTTTATTTTATATTTTTTACCTCAGTATTTCCTTCGGTTTGGGGACTTAGATCATTATTAGAATGTTTACCTATAAAACATCCAAAAAGACTTTTAAAAATTTTCTCATTGTTTTAGTTTATTTTTAACGTCCATTAATTTCTTTATAAGTTTGAATTGTTTTCAGAGTAAAGAAAAACTAAAATACAAATAAATTTGCAGGCTAATTTCTAATGCAAATGGGTTCTGTGGTTGTGGATTGGGTTGACAAAGCTTTTAAATGGCTTGTGGGTTCCAGAATCACATAGGCTTGAGAAGATCTGCTACAGAATAGCCAACAGCTCAGACTTCTCCATGTTACAATGTATAAAACTGCTGTGCACCTGAGGGATAGAAGAGGAAACTGGATCTATTGTCCATCTCAGTGTTTCTGGCTTTATGTAATTACAACACAGATTTGCTTTCTGATAGTCCATCTTGTTGACAGTCTGTTTGCAATCAGGCCAGAGGATTGAGGACATACCACCAGGGTAGCTGGAATGAATATGTAAATAACCCTTCTAGGGCCAAGCCTGTAGCTATGTGCTGCGATTTACATAAAGGAGCTGGGGACAGACATTCTATATATCCATCATTCCAATACGTAACCACTTTGTATTAGTAATCACCGCAGATCCTATTTTCCCCTTGGAAAGAGCTAGGGAACAGCACATCGTTTTGCTCTGTGGAAGATTTTCTGTTGTATTGTATTAGAAGTTCAACACACAGTAAATCAATGACAAAATGAACAGGGAGCTATCTGAGGCTATAAGCCTGGGGGAAGGGACAGAGGACAGTACTAGTCCATTCTTTATTCTATCAGGACTGCATTACTGGCCTGGAACATCACGACTACCATGGGCTATTGCCAGTCTTCAGCTTCAGTTCCTTAGATGAAATATTAGATTTTGTTACCAATGTTGTACATCCCACAAAAAGAAGGGAAAGGTGGTTAAAAACTGTTCTCACTCCTAATCAATACAAGTAAGAACAGAGACACATGAGGCAATGCACCCTGGATGCCAAAGTATCCCTTGGTGATTCCTGAGATAAAGGCTTACAAGACCCTCTCAAAATAAGTATGATCTGATGTCTTATTTAAACACGTTTGTTAAATTTATATTAGCAATTATTAAATCATCTAATTATAAGACAGAAATAACATGTTCTGTGATATTCTGAAAACTTTGAACTTTCTTAATGTCACTTTATGTTCCTATATATTTAAGTATTCATGAACATGTTTGCAAATTAATACATGTGGTCAGACACATACACACACATATCATCCATATAAATATATGTATCTCTACATATATATGTAATATACTTACATAGAGGCATCTTATCCAATTGAGAATCATAAAAACTGGCTTTTTGTACAAAATTCCAGCCTCCATTGAGGCCAATTCATATTTTTGCTCATTTACTAGTTCAAAAATTAGCTTATTCAATAAGTATATATTAAGCTTCCTGTGTAAATCATTCAGTTCACTGATGGACTTGTAAATAACTAAGACTGGTGCTGGTCCGAGAGGTAGTTACCATCCATTACAATCCATTCAAACAACTGCTACAAAAGCAGGGGGATCATGGTGTTCTCAGACAGGAGATGGTCAGGAAGTCATCAGGAAGTCATCACACTGAGTCAGGTCACAAAGTGTGGAGTTCCAGTGGCTGGAGAAATGACTCGGTGGATAAAAGTACCTATTGCTCATCCTCCAGACCCAGGCTCGATTCTCAGCATCCACATGAGATCTGACAGTCATCTGGAACTCTAGTTTCAGGGCATCAGACACCTTCTTTTTTTTTTTTTTTTTTTTTTTTTTTTTTTTTTTTTTTTTTTTTTTTGGTTTTTCGAGACAGGGTTTCTCTGTAGCTTTGGAGCCTGTCCTGGAACTAGCTCTTGTAGACCAGGCTGGCCTCGAACTCACAGAGATCTGCCTGCCTCTGCCTCCCGAGTGCTGGGATTAAAGGCGTGCACCACCACCGCCCGGCTCAGACACCTTCTTTTTGTCTTCGCATCCCCTCCGTGCATCTGGTTTCATATTCGCAGATATAACAGTCATACGCAGAAAATAAAAATAAATCTCTTTTTTAAAAAGGAAGATGAGAGTTGTAAAACTTAAAGGAGAAAGGTCGAGCATTCGGTTAGAGAAAATGGCTGTGTGAAATGAAATGAAATCAAAGAGGAAATTTTGGTTGAACTTGAGAGTTCAGCTGTAATGTCAGCTAATAGCTAGAAAGGGATGTAAAGATGAACCTGGAGCAGACAACTGATGTTTGAAACACATTCCCCACAACTATCTGATGCAGGTGTCCCCGGCCATTGTTGATTTCTCTGCTGTGGTCCAGCCCCGTTGCACCTTCTGATCGGTCCAACCGGGAAGAAAGAAGAGAACAAAGGAAGGAAACACACAATGATGAATGCTATCTCCTGTTTTGTTGCCTAAAACTTGGTGGCAGGCACTGCATCTCGGGCCTAATTTTAGCAATTGGAAGAAGCTGCTGACTAGCCATGCTGAGAAAGAGATTCGCTCTTGATTTGTCTCTGATTAACAGCTAATGGTCTCTGGGAAATGACACCAAATGCTTTTTCACTTGTTCGTGTCATTTATTTGTTGCAGACTATAAATAAATAGGGAAATTGAGACTGTTGGCATGGAACTATTTGCATGCATCTCATAATGCCCCAGACAGAGAGGCATTTTAAAAAATCAGTTCTGATATTTTTTTAAAAATCTATATCTGAAATTTGTTTTCTAAAATATAGTTCAGGAAGCATTCCAGGGGTGAAGGAAATGGCTCAGTGGGTATTTGTCATGCAAGTTCAAAGACCTAAGTCTGATCCTCAGAACCCCACAGTGGAAGGATTAAACTGACACCCTGAAGATGTTCTCTGACCTCCATAAGCATGGCACACGTGTGTACAAGTGCACACACACACACACATACACACACACACACACACACACACACACACACACTTGAGTACTTGCACGCAGATATACACAATATTTTTTATAGTTTCCCACCTGTGGTACAAAAGCAGTTTTCTCCAAATTTAAAGCAATATAACCTCAAAATTCACCATTTAGATTGCAATTCCTAATACTTATTCCTCTATAGAAAGCTCTCCCAATGGTTGGAACCTTTCAGAAACATGACTGACAGAACACTTGTAGCTAGATAGGGCCACTGCAATCTATTTCAGGGCTTGCTTTTATCTTCCAGTAATTCTCAAGGGTGCTATTGACTCAGGCCAGAAACAGGAAATGTGTCAAGAGCCAGCAGATCTCCTGCTATAATGATGATGATGATGATGATGAGGAGGAGGAGGATGAGGATGATGAGGATGAGGATGATGATGATGATGGTGGTGGTGATGGTGGTGGTGGTGATGATGATGATGATGGTGGTGATGATGGTGGTGGTGGTGATGATGATGATGGTGGTGATGATGATGATGGTGGTGGTGGTGGTGGTGATGATGATGATGGTGGTGGTGGTGGTGGTGGTGGTGGTGAGCCAAATAATCCAGGACATTTTTCTCAAATTGAGAACTTTGACTTCAAATTTAACTTCACATCTCCAAGGAACTTATATCCCATTAAGGAAAGCATGAATACCAGCTTGATACTTTGTAATGCTCATATTTCAGACAATCACATGTATATCCAAATCTCCAACATGTTTCACAGAAACATGAACAAAAGGCTGGAGGTGTGGATGTGAACTTTTTTTAACTAATAAAATGTCTCTCTTGTACCAATTCTAACCTCACCCTGGAAACTGGGTAAAGAGTCAACAACTCTTTGCCCATTTTTTTCTATCATTAAAATGAGACCTGGGGAACATTGAGACAGTCACAGGAGCCAAGTTATGGGGAAGATTTAACTTAGTTTTACTTAAAACTATATAGATGAATTAAGAATCCAATAATATATGGATAATATTAGGGGCTGTTTGTTTTTAGGTACAACTCCCCCCATTATATCTAAAATTAGCTCACTGTGTTTCATTTGAGAGTCATGGTCAAATCCTATAGTCCAAAAGTGTCTCTTAGATGGTTCATTCTAATTCCTTTATTTTCTAGGTGAACAAAACTATGCCTCCAGGGATACACTGATTGTCAAAGTTTAAATCAGGGTTCAAAGTCAGTTGCTCTTTTTTCTCATCTGCCCCTGTGCGAGTCATCTGATCATTCAGCCCTATCACCATGGCCACTGGTTTTATGGTTAAGGTCTCAATGAAATTTTATGAAAAATTAATCATTTTTAAAACAGTAAGGTCCAGATGTTGCTCTTTAAATCCTCCCCATATATTTGGATATAGAATAATAACTCTCACCACAAATCCTCTTCAAATACCCAGGAAAATGTCGACACTGAAAATAAATTCACAGGAAGGAAGCTGGGAGAAATCAGGCCCCTGGGAAATCCTGCCTTTTTTTGGCAACACCAATGTTCTTCAGAGAGATCAACTTTTCTTAGATTTAATTAATTTTAATTATCTGTGGACTTCTCTGTGTGTATGTGTGTATGTGTGTGCGTGTGTGCCTTCGTGCCTGTTTGTGTGTGTGCCTGCATGTGTGCCTTCGTGTGTGTGTGTGTGTGTGTGTGTATGTGCACTTCAGTGCAGGTGTCAAGGAGACAGGAGGCATCAAATCTCCTGGAAGTGGAGGGACAGAAGCCTGTGAACTGCCTGGGCTGACGTGAGTACTGGGAAATGAATTCTCAAATCCTCCAGTAGAGCAGCACATGCTCTAACCACTGAACCATCTCTCCAGCCCCTGAGCCTAGCGTTTAAATAATAATGAGTTTGAGGCCAGTAAGAGATTCTGTTCTAACAACAAAGGTGAAAGATGTATATGATTTGAAGAGAAACTTGGACAATCTGTGGGGCCACTGGCACTGGACCAGGATTTATTGCTAGTGCTTGAACTGGCTTTTTAGAGCCCATTTTTTTTTTTTAGAAAGATTCCTTGTTCAGGCTAAATATGGGGGGGGGGGGAGACTTTAGTCCTTTCTCAAAGTGAAAATAAAACAAAAAAAAAAAGGAAAAAAATAAAGTGAACTGCACCTGAGGAATGACAACTGAGGTCATCTTCTGGGCTATCAACACATATGTACACACATGCAGACATACATCACACATATTCACTCACACACATGCATACACACACATAAACACACATTAAAACAAATTAAAATTCTCAGCGTGAATTTGGAAAACACATGACTGGTCAACAATGAAATTTCTGTCTGTATAAGTCTACAAACATTACCAAGGAGAGCCATTTAAACCTGATTTGGAAAAATCATTAACAACATCATCTCAATATTTATTTCCAATTGTGTATGGCTTGGAGCTGCCTAATAAATTCCTGTAAATGTATAGAATTTATTTTTACATTTATAACATTCCTTTGTTGAATATCAAACTATTTTTGGTTTCAAGCTACTAGAATAAACACAAATTCCAGAAGAAATGAGTGCTCTGAAGTCTGAGAGAGGGAAAGGGACTTTAGTGACCTTCCAAGGGCATCAGAAGGGACACATTAAATGGAAGGAAGAAACAACCAGGACAAAGGAAATTAAAGACACCTGCTAAATGACTAACACGTTAACATGCTTCATGCCAGAAGTTGGCTCTCTCTCTCTCTCTCTCTCTCTCTCTCTCTCTCTCTCTCTCTCTCTCTCTCTCTCTCTCTCTCTCTCTCTCTGGCGCTCTCTCTCTCTCTCTCTCTCTCTCTCTGTGTGTGTGTGTGTGTGTGTGTGTGTGTGTGTTGCTTGTGATACAGCCCAAGGCCTTTTGAATGCTAAGCAACTGCTCTACCATGGAGTTATAGGTTCTAATGCTTCATAAGTGATCTACCATGGCATTATTCATGCAGCCCTATGTGCTTTTTTTAACCTACATAATTCATTCCCTTTCTGCTCCCTATTCCTCCATCACTGGAAAGGACATGAGGTGTCTGGTTCTAGTCCCAGCTTCTCCACTGTAGCACTAAGGCCATAGAAAAACCTAACAGAGGTACCCACTGCTGTAAGATACATTTCCTATTTGAGTTCCACTGACTGATTCGCAGACTTCATTCTTCTAGTGAAACTTTAAAAGTTTGCATGTCAAACTCTTTAAGTAATAGAGCTGAAATTTGATCTTAAATTGAATTACGTGTGTATGTATTTGAACTAAATCGTTGTCTTTTATAATACAGTATCATATTACCCCTGGGAATATCAATTCTCCATCTATTCGTCTTGCCTGCTATATATCAGATTAGGGCCTGTCATTTTTCCAGAGGTCTGCTTTTCTATTGTGAGGTAATTCCTAGGTATAACTATTGTGAAGGACATTTCTGTCATGTTAGAATTTTGAGTTGATGTTTTCTGGCATTGGTGAAATATTAATTTTTAGATTAAAATCTGGTGATCTTTTTGCATTTATTTATTAGTTACACAACTTTGGTTTAAATGTTGATTTAGTTTACTTTATTTAATCTTCTCAAAGAGCAATATATTTTTGTTCTATTTCCAGTATCTAAGATATCTACCAGGATGTTAGAGACAAGAAATAATAAGAATGTTCCCTTGTCTTACTATGTCCTCAAAAGAAGTATCTAACTAAAATCAATGCTAATATTTTATATAGATTTTTAGAACATAATTGTCATAAGTTAGGAACTTTTTCATAAATAAGCTTGCTGTAAGATGTGACTTCTAAGATTTATTTTACTTTAAATTATGTGTCTACGTTGGAGAAGATGGGAACATGTACATGTGTGAGTGCAGTTGCCCAAGGATTCCAGCTGAGGGCAGGGGAACCCTTGGAGCAGGATTGACATATGTAGTGCTACATGGGTGTTGGCAACCAAAGTAGAGCCATCTCTCCAGGTCTGGAGGTATTTGTTGCTTTGTGTGTGTTGTTGATTTTCATATATATACACACTCTCTATCTTCTTTCTATGCTTGCACTTGTTGAAAAAAGTCCAATGACTTTGGCATTACCTACTGCTGACAGTGTGGCCAAGGGTGCTTATCAGCTGCACCCATTTGGGTTCAGGTTGCCAGACTGAAAGAATCAGTTTCCAGAGCATGAAAAGAGCACAAGATGAACCTAGAATCCCTTTCTGCTATTTCTTCTTTGCTTGGCTGAGACTTAGGATTAGAAATCTATGCAATCATGAAGGCTCACTTAGGAGTGTGGCATGCTGGCCTGGATGTTTAATAATTTCTTATGCCCCTTGAGACAACACAAAGAAAGAATAGTTGAAAGCCTGCTAAGAAGTTGAAAGCCTAGCTTAATTCCAAAAATGAATTGCAGTTAGGTCCTGATAGAGCAGGCTGAATTTGAAATAAATATGCTTTCAAAAAGAGAAGAAAACAAGTATTGAACAATTAAATACCTGTGTTTTACTATCTTCCTCTAAGCTACCAGACTGCCAGTATCAAAATAAAGTTATCTGAACAGTCACAATGTCTTTTATACTCTCCAACTATCTTTTGTAATTCTTCATACACGATATCAAACCATCACTAAAATTTTCTAGAATGATGAAAAGATAAGATATGGTAAACTCAAAGGGAAAAGTCCTTCCCACAGGTTATACACACACTGGTACTGCCACACGCTTTTGATTGAACATCAATGATTCCTTATGTTAAGACAAAAAGTAATCTCAAATAAAAATAGGGAAGTTCACAACAGGATGAGATTTTTTAGGAGTGAAATGAGGTCACTGAAGCCTTGATTTTAATGTGTAGGCAATATTCAAAGTGCTTTTGCATTTATTTGTCATCAAAGACTCTGCAATAGCAACCGCTTGAAGTACCTAGAACATTATCGTTCTTATTTTCATCTCATGTTGCAGAGACCAATAAAGAAAAGCCGGACTGCTTGCAACTCAGAACTGGGGCGTACTTTATTAATGTCTTGAGCTATGACATGAACATAGGTAACATGGGTTAAAGAACATATGACTGATCCTTTCTAAATGAAAGGGCAAAGCATGATTGAAATGATCACAGTGTTTTCAGAACTTGTGAGATAGTCCATTCAGACAATTGAAACCTTGGCCTTCTTGCTCAAAAACTACACACCATGCGTGACAAAACATGGTGCATCATAGTGCCTGCAGGTGGTCTGTCTGCAAGTCTAAACAAAAGGCTCACAGATTGCTCCACTGTCTTCATGGCTCACCAGTTTTGGAGAGATTGGGCAGCGATAGTATTTATATTTAGGTGGTAATTTCAAAGGTAAAGTCCCCAATGGATTTTCTTGTAGAAGCTAGATGGTTTTGAAAAGGTCTTTAACTGGAAAGATGACTGGGCGGTTAAGAGCAATTGCTGGCCTCGCGGAGGACCTGGGTTTGATTTCTTTTTTTTTTTTTTAATATTTTACCTCATTTTATTCAACATTTTTATATTTCTTATCATTACATAATTTTTATTTCCCTTTTCTTCCACAAAACATTCCATGAAACGAGTAGACATTTTAAATTGCACAGTTTTTTCCTCATTTTTTATTAAAAATTTCCGTCTCCTCTCCTCCTCCTCCCCCTTCCCTCTCCTCCCCTCCACTCATACCCCCACTTCTTCCCTCTCCAGGCCAAAGAGCCATCAGGGTTCTCTACTCTATGTTAAGTCCAAGGTCTTCCCAACTCCCCCCAGATCCAGGAAGGTGAGCAACCAAACTGACAAGGCTCACACAGAGCCCGTCCATGCCGTAGAGTCCAAGCCCATTGCCATGGTCATTGGCTTATAGATGAAGAAACTGTGGAATATATACATATTAGACTACTACTCAGCGATAAAAAACAATGACATCTTGAATTTTGCATGCAAATGGATGGAAATAGAAAACACTATTCTAAGTGAGGTAACCAGACCCAAAAAGATGAACATGGGATGTACTCGCTCATAATTGGTTTCTAGCCATAATTAAAGGACATCGAGCCTATAATTTGTGAACCTTGAGAAGATAATAAGAATGTGAACCCAAAGAAAAACATATAGTTATCCTCCTGGATATTGAAAGTAGACAAGATTGCCAGGCAAAAATTGGAAACTTGGGGGTGGGCTGGGTTTGATTTCAAGCACCTGCATGAGGTGACTCACAAATCTCTAACTCCAGCTCCAACACACACATACAGATGAATAACAATAAAGTAAATCTCTTAAAATCCAAAGTTTTCTTTGTCATTTGATAAACAGTTCCTCACAGTGGTTCTTAAATGTTGGCACTGTTGTCTATAGATTTTACTATGAGCCTTAAAAACGAAATAAAATAACATTGATGTTAGGAACAAAAGACCATGAAAATATGCCTGTGGTCTTATACATGTAACATTTTTATTTTAGCACCCAACGCATACTCTGTGGTAATTATTCTCTAGGTTTGGTTCGCTTTCCTTCTTGCACCAAATGTCTGAAGACTTTTTTTTTTTTGACACATGTAAGGTACACTGGCCTCTCAGAAGGTAGAAATAATGGAGATGATTGGTACTATCTGAGAAGAGAAAAATGTGTCCAGAAATGGTCCTATCAGTTCCCCAGGGCAAGATCTAGAATGCAGGCTTTATGCGGGGACAGACAGTATCCTTGTTCTGGACAAAGGTGGGCTTGCAGATTGCTCAATGGTAATTCATTTCCTACTGGATGTGAGTACACCTGTGCTTTTGACCTCAGTGGTGAGGACATGATGTGATCAATATTCATGAACTCAGGAGCAAAAACCAACGGAAAAGCCAAAGAGTCATGCTGTTCATTGAGCTGTAACATTTTCCAAGGTGTACCATGGAATAAAATGCATTTTTAAAGCAGAAACCAGGTATCTACTTAAAATAGATCTTTCCCTGCATTGAGACACCTTGGCAGTAGATGCACATCTAAGTTAAACACCTGCCTCATTAAACTGTGTTCAGAAATATTGAAGAGATTATGGCTTAACTAAGTCTTTAAATAAATACTAAAGAATAAGTAAATTTTATTTTTTAAATAAGTATGTAAATTTCCAATAAATATAAATATGTACTTTTAGTGGTAAAGTCACAAATATTTTAAATTTCAAATAAATTTAAAATACTATGGAATTGAACTTAGGGATCCTGTCTCTACTGTGGCTGTATCATCTTGAACACACAGTCTCCCCTAATACTAGAGTCCCACAAACGGCAGGCAGGTTCTCTATCATCCCATGTCATTTTGTTGTTTTATTTTTTAATTCATTTTTATGTTTATTTTATATGGTGTGTATGAACATTTTATCTGCATGCATGTAAGTGTGCCAAAGTTCCTGCAGTGCCTATGGAGGTCAGAGGAGGAGATTAGAACTGGATTTAGATGGCCCTGGGAACTGGAACCCAGGGCCTCAGCAAGAACAACCAATGTTCTTACCCAGTGAACGACACCCCAGTCTTTTTTGGTTGCTCTGTCTGGGGGTATTTTTACTTTTTTATTTTGAAATGGGGTCATACTAAGCCACCTTTAAGTCATACTAAGATGTGACTTAAAGTCCATCTAAAACCCAGTGAAGTCTTGAACTTGTGATCCTCCTATCTCTCAAATAGCCGAGAAGACAGGCTTAGATTGCTTTCCCATTCCTTAAATCACACGACTAGAATTCTTCTATCTTTAAGCCCCATGACTGTGAATTGCATATATCTATATATAACATGTCTTTCTTTTAAATGAGTTTTTCAATATCTGGCTTATGTCTCCCAGAACCTAAAAGGACACCTAAAAGTCAGTGTAGGACAGACTGTTCAGTGTGACACTCATTTCTGGTCTCTCATGCATCTGGTTAAATAAAGATATTTGACTTCAAAGGAACACAGGTTTTATAGTAAAAGCTGGTGACAAAGTTTCCAATAGCCTGTCCGAGTATACAGAGAGGAATAGGATTTCACTGGCTGCAGAATACTGGTTCAACTCTACTGCTCAGATATCTCTCCTACCTCACTCAGGATGTTTGAAGCTTTGTTCGTGTGTTTGTTGTTCTTTATTCTATTACTACTCTTGGTGGGGCAGGAGAGATGGCTCATCAGTTAAGAATACATACTGTCCTTACACAGAATTTCCTGATAACCCCAGCTCCAGAGGTTCCAATACCCTCTTCCGACCTCCTGGGACATTTGCATGCATGTACATATACCCACATACATATGCAGAATTAAAAACAAATCTTTAAAATGTATAATTCTTTGGAGACAGGTACAGATGAATTGCCAAAGTTGAGGGCTAGCCAAGTCTACACAATGAACTTTAGGCCAGTCAAGCTCAAAAATGAGACCTTGTCTCAATAAAACAATACCAGGCAGCAATCAGTAACGGTGAAGAATAATAGGTGTCTGAGAACTTGTCAGCATTCCTTCCATCACACCGCGCAGTGTAGCAGAACAGAGAAAAGCTTCTGACTCCTATGCAAACATAATCCTGCTCCCCACCCTGTGACACACCGCATACGCACTCTGCATGCAGCTGGTAGTCTGCAAAGTTCCAAAGGGAAGCGACTGGGGCACCAGAAACTGAGAACCTGCAGACTGGGTTACTTCTGGGAAGCACAACATTGAACTCCAAGAACTGAAGTTGCTGCTATTGACATTTCAGGGGGCAACCTTAGGCACTGGCAATGACAGATGGTCCCTCTTGTTAGCTCAGGCTGCTCCATCAAGGGAAAGTCTTTCAACTTATTAAAACCTTGGAGTTCAATGATGCACTTTAGCATTTTCCCCAGGCACCGTCTGGCACATACCTCAGCATGAATTACCCTCTGGCTCCCCTAAAATGTTAGCCTCCGCAACATGTAGGTCAGGAGGTTGGATATAGACTTAGGCTTGGCATCCTCGCAGAAGCATTTTCCTCTGACCATTACCCTTCCTTCTTCACTATCCATGAAGAATAGGAGAAACAGAAACAGAAAAATGGTGACTTATGATATCAACAGATGTAGCAGATTCCTTCCACTAATCTAAAAGAAATAAAAAGAGCAGTGGGGGAATTTTCAGAGCACAGCAAAGATCATCAGCTAAGGCTGTGCTTACCAATGTTTGCGTCATTGCTTGCCAAAGCACGTAACCTTGGCCTTCGCATTCAGTGAGCTCTCACTGGGCAAATGGACATCTTCACTGCAGATCTTCACTGGTCTGAAAAAAAACATAATCTCAGTCTATCTAGTCAACTTGATTGCAATGAAATAACATCAATTTAGAATATGTAAACAATTATATATATCTTATGATGGCCCTAAAATACTCCAGTCTTGTAGCAGTTTTATTTCTTATTCTTCCAGGAAATATTACAGTGTCCTCGAAATGACACTCATTACTGGCATATTTTATCATTAACTAGGATTGCCCAACCCTTTAGCTAAACGTGGCCATGCTCACTCAGCCATGAAAATGAATCTCCCGGAAACTGTGTGTTGGTCACATGTCTTCCTGGGACTGCTCTAAAGGACTAAGAGCTTCATAAGCTGAAGCACAGCTTTATCTTCTCACAGTTCTGAATGCTCAAAGATCATGAAGTGTGGGCAAGACAGAACTTCCTCTACAACCCTCAAAAACTTGTCTCCAGATTCTCTGATAGCTTCTGCAGGGTGCTTGCCATGCGCAACCTGCCTTGGCCTGTAGATACATCTCTCCCATTACTGCCTCTATCTACACATGGTTTTCCTCCCTCTGAGTCTCTGTCCATCTTTAAAACTCCCTTTTATTATGAGCACACCAGTCACTGGATTCAGGCTCCATCCTAGTACGGTACAAATTCGACTGTCATTGATTACCTCTATAAAGATCCTATAGCCATCCTAGAAGGTTTTCTTCTTGCTCAAGGTATCAGAGGCATCATGTTTTGTCTCCTCCCAAGGGATATAACTGCTTAACTCCACGCACTGAGTTTTAAAGAGCACAAAGTCTCAGGCATTGTTTTTCTCTCTTTTTTATTTTAGTAAGCATTTATTGAGTGCCTATCTTACATAAAGTACCAGACCGTAGGCTGAAAAGATGGGGCGGGCACCCTTGCTGTCTTCAGAGGAACTTCATGTTTAAGGAGTTCATTGACAGCTAGATGGATTGCAGTTACCTGGTTTTGATAAGATGCCAAGGGACTGGGAAGAAGAGGCAACCCAAGCCTTGGAAGGACAGGATGCTTTGTGAAGGCATAAAGACAAGTACTACACCCTGACCTGCTCATTTGTAAGGAGGAGGGTACTGTCTTGAGGATTTGGGAAGAGGGGTTACAGGGAAAAGTAGTTAGGGGGTGATAAGAAACCTGATGGCCGGGGAATGGCCAGTTCAGTGCTGAGATCTAGGTCATGGGAAGTGGAACTAGCTAAATGCTATTAATACAAAAGCATGCTTTTTACTTAAAGGGGCAAAAAGACAGTTTATCCTAGAGCCATGAATTCCTAGGGCCCAGGAACAGATTAAGGTTACCTTAATACCACATTCTCAGTGTGGTACCAGCCCCATGAGTTTTCACAGTCATAAAGAAAACCATAAATCAGGGGGGATTTACAAGATACACTGGTGGAAATATCAGATAGGTGGCTGGCTGAAAAGCAAAGGAATCTCCACTATAGGGGTGGGGGTGAAGTGTTATCTATTAGAAGACATAGCTTTTGCATTGGTAGAATAAAAGATGGCTGTTTGTATATTCTAAAGGGGATTTTACCTGATAGTCACAAAGACTGGGGATCAAATAGAGATGTGGGGAATGAGTACCTATTTAGGGAGCTAAAGATAATCCAAGATAATTTGCCTCTGGACCTTCAAATGCCCATCTCTCAATAATCCCTTGCACAATTTTAATCAAGCAGCCTTGAGTGTTTTACAAAGGTAGGTAGCTGCCTTCTTCCTGGGAACTTTGGCTCTCAGTACTCGGGAGTCTAGATATTGTCTTATAAATGCATATTGTAAAGTACTAATTACCAACTGGAATTCATGGCTCATCTGTAGTCAAGGTGTTAAGGACTGCAAGGCCCCTCACTGCTCAATCCCAACTGCATGATCCTGTTACAGTGAGCAACAGGGAGGGAAACCTGCCGTGAGGGAGACCAGTATCATGGTCATTTTCTCACAGCAAAGCTGAGATGAACATTGGTTCCTAATCCAACATCTTTTAATCTACACTCCATCCAAGCTGTGTGGCACATATGAGAACCAACAGGCCTCATGTTGATAGGAAAGTGCCAGATAAAATTAGGTAGAATCACACATTCAGCAATACAGTCACTAAGCTGCAAGTCTCACGGTATGCTTCTTAATGCTGCTGAGATTTACATTGCCTAACTCTGCCTTCAGCTAACCATGTAGCAGTCATTCTCAAAACTGGCTTCTTTCTTTCCTTCTTTCCCCCTTTACCCCTTTATTGAATAACAGAGTTAAAAGCAGGTGCAATGAATTGGTTGTTTCTAATGTCACCCACTTCGGGTGTCATCCTGGCCCGCGTTTGAACAACACAGCATTCTAAAGGGAGCGATTACAGCATTTGTCCCCTCTGGCAAGTGGCAGCTGATGCCTAGCATTTTAATGCTTACTTGCCAAAGCCCTCGCCTTACATTTGCAGAGCATTCGTCCTTCCAAAATCTCTCAGATAACTGAGATTCTATTGTTGCACAAAAATAAAAGGGATAAGACTGGGGAAAAAAACAAGGACTTTTACCCTTCATAACCTTTCTATCTTGAGTCTGAGAAACAATCCACCAAATGGCTTCTGTGGCATCCTCAGAGATGGGATTAAGCAGTTATGAACTCCAGATGATTATTTTTCCCACACCTGCAATCTGTCTCATTTGGACACCTGCAAATGTTTTGGGGAAATAAAAAAATTGGAGACAAAACCCTGTTAATCGTAGTGGTTCCTAATAAATTTACAATTCCTAATGAAAATTGAGGATCAAAATGCAACTGATTTTCTTTTGAAAATGATCTTGAATTGTCAAGATGTGGATAGTCATTACATGATTTTTGGGTTTTGGGATTAATACAGGGTTTTCCATCTTTTTGAAAAGGCCCTAAACATACTTTTGTGCTTTTGTACTATGTGTTCACATGAAGCAGTGTGCTTGACATTGATAATAATAAAATCTAAATATTAATCAACTTTTGAAGATGTTCTAGGTCCTGAAGAGTCAAATATTCATACGAGATCTAATTCTTCACATAAAGATAAGTGGGCCAGCCATGTCATCAGGATGACAAATGCTTTCATCTTCAAGAAGCTATCAAACTGGCATGTTTATTAAAAATTATTTTAAAATATTGTTTTTATGCTTTCTTCATATACGTATTTTATATATTTATGTACCTGGGGTCACATACAAAGTATCAGGGGCAACAAAGGTAGATTGTTAACAGAGAAGTTTAAGAACCCTAAACTAGAATATAGAAGTCTAGGGAAAGTTCAATTTAAACAGTGTTCTGTCATTCAATACCTCTCTTCTCTTTCATTACTCATTCGTGCCTCCCATGGGCATGAATCCCAAAGCATTAGCCCTATGCCACCCCCTCACAGCTTCCTGAGCTATAAGCTGCTCTGTTCTCCATTTGCCACCCAGGAGAGTCAAGGTTGGAGGAAGTGACAGACAGATGTCTTTTCCCCTGGACACACACCTAGTAAGGAATATCTCATAGGTTGCTCCTGGCTCTGATTCTACAACTTCCCATAAACAACATACAGTTCAATGAAAATTTGGCATTTGACTGCAGAAGCATAGGGCTAAAGTCCATTGTTAAACATGGTGTGGGGCACTGCTGTCCTAAAGTATCTGTACTCAGATAAAGCCAGATCCTTCAGTGTTCCATAGAAAACTTTCAGGACAAGTCAGAGTTAAAAAAAAGTAAGCAGCTTTATCACAGAGAAATAAGAGACAGGGTAGGCTTCAGATGTAGGCATAGCCATTTGAAGAGGGGGAGCAAAAAATGATAATAAGTAACAAGGAACAGCAAAGTACAGAAGAATCAAGAAAGGATTCAAGGCTACCTCCTTTCCAGTGTAACTCAGTCATAGTTCCTCTTTCCTTCATTTCTCTTTCCTTTACTTCTATAAAAGAGAAGTGCATATTTGTAACAGCAAACCTTGAAACCGTAAGTGAAGCTCCATGGCTTCAGAACGGCTATTGTAACTGTAGAGAAGTTGACTGGGATATATCGAACTTGGGACTGAATAGTTCCATTAAACTATCTGTGTGATATTATTTGAGCTAATTAAAATAAAGTGATTTTAGGTCATCTATACACAACACATGGGGGCAGACTTCTCAAAAGAGAGTAGTTTCATTAATTTTTCTGCTGTGTAGTACTCCAGTGTGTAAATGTACCACATTTTTCTTATTCGTTCTTCGGTCAAGGGGCATTTAGGTTGTTTTTAGATTCTAGCTATGACAAATAATGTTGCTTTGAACATAGTTGAGCACATGTCTTTGTGGCATGATTGAGCATCCTTTGAATATATACCCAAAAGTGGTATTGCTAGGTCTTGAGGAAGGTTGTTTCCTAATTTTCTGAGAAATTGCCATACTGAAATCCAAAAGGGCTGTACCAGCTTGCACTCCCACGAGCAACGAAGGAGTTTTCCCTTTACCCCACAACCTCTCCAGCATAAGTTGTCATCAGTGTTTTTTGATCTTGGCCATTGTTACACATGTAAGATGGAATCTCAGAGTTGTTTTGATTTGCATTTCTCTGATGACTAATGACATCTTGAAATTTGCAGGCAAATGAATGGAGCTAGAAGACATCATATTGAGTGAGGTAACCCAGACCCAGAAAAACAATTATCATATGTACTCACCCATAAGTGGTTTTTAAACATAAAGCAAAGAAACCAACCTACAAATCACAATCCCAGAGAACCTAGACAACAATGAGACATACTAAGACTAAGAGAGACTTACATGGATCTAATCTACATGGAAAGTATAAAAAGACAAGAGCTCCTGAGTAAATTTGGAGCATAGGAACCATGGGAGAGGATTGAGGAAGAGAAAGAGAGGGGAGCAGAGAAAAATGTATAGCTCAATAAAATCAATTTTTAAAAAAGAGAGAGTAGTTTCTAAATTTCTCAAAAGCATTCTCTTTATATAGCTATTGGTAGGTAGACAGACAAGACATATTTTTAGATAGATGTAAAGATATTTAGAAGATAGATGATAGCTAGATAGATATAGATAGATAGATGATAGATAGATGATAGATACATACATACATACATACATACATAGATAGATACATACATAGGTATAGATAGATAGATAGATAGATAGATAGATAGATAGATAGATAGATAGATCGGACAGACAGATGTTTAGATAGCTAAACCCAAATGCTCCAAACACACTGACCTTAACTCTGTTATAAATACAGTCATTGCACTTGAAGTTTGTTGACTTACAGCCAATAGGAGAATGCAAAGGGGACCCCAGGCTAAGGGTTTTCTTCCCTTGACAAGGGCCCTTTATTTTCTCTGAAGATGCTTCAACATCTACAAAACTGATACTATTTCAGACACTCTAAAAATCTTACTGAAGCCATTCTTCATCTTCATGCTGAAGGGCACAGTGAGAGGGGAAGAGACCTAGCAGGTGCTGACAGGTCACATAGCTCCTAATGAGAGAGTTGCCTGTTCATGGAGGTCACAGACAGAAGTGGAGAAACTGTCCTTGACTCAAGGCTCATTGTACAACTACCACACTCATGTGCACTTTAGAGACATGTTTCTGAACAGTCACTAAAACTGAGCTTCACAAAAAAAAAAAAAAAGCAAAGTGACAATGTCTGCCCAGTGTGACGCCAAAAATGTCATTTTCTAAAGAAAATTTCTTCATTGTTTGTGAGGCTAGATGTTGGAAGGGGAAGGACCACAGAACTCCATCTTTTAACTTGGCTCTGCTGTCTCTTTTCCCTCTGCCAATAGTCTGAACAAAGTAGTTGTGTGCATCTCAACCCATGCTGAGTGACAATGGGCTGGAGCCCTGCTGGTATGGAGGAGATACTCTACATTCAAAAGAGAGCCTTTTGTGTCCCTCCCTGCTGAGAATGGGGACAACTATTGGGAACAAAGACATGGGGTCTCCAGAGGTTCTGTCCTCTGCCCTTGCTTTCCTACCAAGAAAGGAACATCTACAGGGTCTCACAACTAAATCTTCTTCTGTAGTTCTTAGAAATTTTAGACTGTCACACAACCAAGGGGAGGAAATACGTTCTTTCCCTCCATGGTTTGAACAAACTATAAATACGTCCATCTTCCCTTGCCAATTTCTGTGTCCTAATGTTTCAATGTAGGAATGAAAGTGAGGGTTATGGGGTGAAATAATTGATGACAGCTACTGCTTTCTAGAACGAATATACTGCGATCAACTCTAAGAACTCTGTGTACCCTATCCTTAAGTCACTTAAGAGTCTAAGGAGAGACAAGCGTGATCCATCACTATGGATGAGAAAACTTGCTTGTCGAGTTAACTTTATGAATTTTTCTCATTGTTAGTTTTCTCTAAACAGCTAATTAATATCATACAGAACACTCATAGAAATAAAAATAACAAACTTTTTTGAAAATCTGATGACTGACTGCATGTATATATGTGTATCTTGTGTATGCATGGTATCTGTGAAGGCCAATGGGGGTACAAGAATCTCTGGAACTGGAGTTGTAAATGGTTGCGAGCCACTATGTGGGATTCTCGGAACTGCAGTGCTGCAATAGAAATCTCTCCAGCCCCATTTTAAAAACATGTAATAATTTCCTCAAAGGTGTTACAGGATGTCAGCTCAATAGATATTTAGAAGCAAGCTTTATTGATAGACAAATTACAGCATCTTGAATTTATCGAGGCAAGGACTGAATACCTAAGGGATATTTAACATGCCTGTGCCACTGTGCCACTGTGGTGCAGTCCCCACCAGCCTGCAGGTAGATGAGAGACCTGCCTCTAGGCTGCACCTAAACCACCATCACCCACTGGACTCTGTGCTTCCAAGACTGCTGCCCAACCCCAAGCACCTAAAGACCTTCTCCATGGCTAGCCCTACCCCACAACACCAGCAGACTACACAGGCACAGGCACAAACCATACCAGTTGGAAAAACAGTAGACGACATAGGCACAGGTACCAACCACAACAGTTGGAAGAACAGGCACAGGCACAAGCCACTCTAGTGGGAAGAAAAGATGAGTAAACACCAGAGTAAGAATATATTCAATAACCCAAAGAGCAATACGTATCACCAGAACCTAATGATCCTACAACAGCAAAACCTAAACACAATGCAGCTGAAACACAAGACAACAATCTTAAAAATTACTTTAAGAAGATGACTGAGGCTGTTATAGAGGAAATGAAAAAAAAAATCCTTTAAGAAGTCAAGGAAAAGACAAACAAAAATTTGGAAGAAATCAATAAATCCTTTAAAGAAAGCCAAAAAAATCAAACAGGAAACTGTTCAAGACTTGAAAACTATCACCAACAGATACAAGAGATGAAAGAGAGAATCTAAGGCATTGAAGATATGATAGAGGAGATAGATTTATGAGTCAAAGAAAATGTTAAACACAATAAATTCCTAACACAAAACATCCAGTAATTGTGAGACACCATGAAAAGACCCCAACCAAGAATAACAGTGATAGAAGAAAGAGAAGAATCCCAGCTCAAAGGCACAGAAACCATATTCAACAAATTCATAGAAGAAAACTTTCCTCATCTAAAGAAGGACATGCCTATAAAGGTACAAGAAGCTTATAGAATACAAAATATACTGGACCAATAAAAAGTCCCCCTGTCACATAATAATTAAACACTAAATATACAGAATAAGTAAAGAAAGTTAAGAGCTGCAAAGGAAAAAGGCCTAGTAACGTATAAAAGCAGACCAATCAGAATTATGCTTGACTTCTCAATGGAGACTCTAAAAGGCCCTGGATAGATGCTTTACAGACACAAATGGACCGTGGATACCAGCTCAGGCTTCTATATCCAGCAAAACTTTCAAGCAACGTAGACAGAGAAAATAAGACAACTCATGACAAAACCAGATTTAAACAATACCTATCAACAAATCCAGCAGTACAGAAAGGAAAAATCCAACCCAAGGAACTCAGTTACATCCACAAAACCACAGACAAAAGATAATCTCACACCAGCAAAACCCAAATAAAAGAAACACACACATGACCATCACCACTACCAAAATAAAACAAAGCAAAAAAGTGATAGGAATTATCAATCACTGGTCAATAACATCTCTTAATATCAATGTATTAAATTCACCAATGAAAAGACACAGGCTAACAGAATAAATACAAAAACAGGATCCATCTTTCTGCTGCAAACAAGAAACATACTTCAACTTCAAAGGCAGACATTACCTCAGAGTAGAAGATTGGGAAAAGATTTTCCAATCAAACAGTCCTAAGAA
Source organism: Arvicola amphibius (assembly GCF_903992535.2). Classification (NCBI taxonomy): domain Eukaryota; kingdom Metazoa; phylum Chordata; class Mammalia; order Rodentia; family Cricetidae; genus Arvicola; species Arvicola amphibius. The sequence continues at coordinate 114,815,985 of NC_052052.2, forward strand.
ACAAGTCAGTGTAGCTATCCTAATATCTAACAAAATAGACTAAAATCAATCAACCTAAATTAATGAAAAGAGATGGATAAGGACATTTCATATTCATCAAATGGAAAAATCCATCAAGATGAAGTCTCAAATCTGAACATTTATGCCCCAAATACAAGGGCACCCACATTTGTAAAAGAAACATTACTAAAGCTTAAATCTCACATCAAACCCCACACATTAATATTGGACAACTTCAGCACCCCACTCTCACCAATGAACAGATCTGCCAGACAGAAACTTAGCCAAGAAATCAGGAAACTATTATATGTTATGGCTCAAAAGGACTTAACAGACCACTACAGACCATTACATCCAAACACAAAAGAATATACCTTTTTTTCAGCACCTCAAAGGATCTTCTCTAAAATTGACTACATACTCAGTCATAGAGAAAATCTCAACAGATACAGAACAACTAAAATAACCCCTTGTATCTTATCAGACCACTATGAAAGAAAGTTAGAGTTCAACAATACAAACTACAGAATGCCTACAAATTCATAGAAACTAAACAGCTCTAAACTGATCCACCCCTGGGTCAAGGAAGAAATAAAGAAATTAAAGACTTCCTAGAATTCAATGAAAATCAATCCACAACATACCCAAATTTATGAGACATGATGAAAGTATTGCTAAGAGGAGATTCATAGCACTAAGTACATTCATAAAGAATTTGGAGAAATCTCACACAAACGACTTAACAGCACAATTGAAAGCGCTAGAACAAAAAGAAGCAAACTCACAACCAGAAGGAGTAAATGTCAAGAAATACTGAAACTTGGGGCTGAAATCAATAAATTGAAACAAAGAGAACAATACAAAGAATCAATGAAACAAAGAGTTGGTTTTTTTTTTTTTTGAGAAAAGCAACAAGATAGACAAACCCTTATCCCAACTAACCAAAAGCCAGAGACAGAATATCCACATTAACAAAATCCAAAAGAGGGACATAACAGCAGACTCCAAGGAAATACAAAGAGTCATTAAGTCATACTTCAAAATCTGTACTTCACAAAATTGGAAAATCTAAAAGGAATGGACAACTTTCTTGATAGGTACCACATACTAAAATTAAATCAAGACCAGATAAACAATTTAAACAGACCTATAATACCTAAGGAAATAGAAACAGTCATTTAAAAGTCTCCCAACCAAAAGAAAAAAAAAACCCAGGCGAGATAGCTTCAGTAGAGAATTGTTCCACAAAATAGAAACATAATGAATATATTGCCAAATTATTTTATGAGGCCACAGTTACCCTGACACCCAAACCAAACAAAGACACAACTAAGAAAGAGAATTACAGACCAATCTCTCTCATGAACACTGATGCAAAACTACTCAACAAAATATCAGCAAACTGAATCCAAGAACACATTAAAAAAAAACATCCACCATGATCAAGCAGGCTTTATTCCAGAGACACAGGAATGGTTCAACATGCCAAATTCTGCCAATGTAATCCACTATATAAACAAAGTGAAAGAAAAAAAACACACATGGTCATCTGGTTAAATGAAAAAAAAAATGTCTTTGACAAAATCTAACACCTCTTCATGATAAAGGTTCTGGAGAAAACAAGGATACAAGGAAACATCCCTAAACATAATAAAGGCAATACACAGCAAGCTGACAGCCATCATCAAATTAAACAAAGAGAAATTCAGAGGAATTTCACTAAAGTCAGGAAGAAGACAAGACTTTCCACTCTCTCAATATCTGTTCAACATAGTACTTGAGGTTCTAGCTAGAGCAATAAGGAAATGAGAAAAGATCAAGGAGACACAAATTGGAAAACTTTCACCATTTGCAGATCATATGATAACATAATAATAAGTGACTCCAAAAATTCTACCAGGGAACTCCTACAGCTGATAAACTCCTTAAGTAATGTGACTGGATACAAGATTAACTCAAAAAGACCAGTAGCCCTTTTATATGCAAATGATAAATGTGCTGAGAAAGAAATAAGAGAAGCAACAAATAATATAAAATAGGGTAACTCTAACCAAACGAGTTAAGGACCTATATGACAAGAACGTTAAGTCTTTGAATAAAGAAATTGGGAAGGGGGATAAGAAAATGGAAATATTTCCCATGCTCATGAATCAGTAGGATTAACACAGTAAAAGTGACAATCTTACAAATAGTAATCCACATATTCAATTCAAGCCCCACCAAAATTCACACATAATTCTTCACAAACCTCAAAAGAACACTACTCAATATGGAAAAACAAAAAGTTAAAATAATTCTGTACAATAGAAGAACTTCTGGAGGTATCACCGTCCCCAACTCCAAGCTCTACTATAAAGCTATAGTAACAAAAAAGTTTGGTATTTTCATAAAACAGATACATGGATCAATGGAATTAAATCGAAGACCCTGACATAAACCCACACACCTATGAGCCTGATTTTTGACAAAGAGCCAAAAGTATACAACGGATAAAATAAACCCTCTTCAGCAAATGGTGCTGTCAAAACTAGATGGCAGCATGAAGAATTCAAATAGATTCATAGCTATCATCCTGCACAAAATGCAAGTCCAAGTGGATCAAAGACCTCAACATAAGTCCAGTTACTATGAAGTTAATAAAAAAGAAAGTGGAAAATACCTTTGAATGAATTGGCACAGACTACTTCCTGACTATAGCACCAGAAGAACAGATACTGAGGTCGACAATTAATAAATGGGACCTCCAAAAACTGAAAAGCTTCTGTAAAGTAAAAGACACTCACTAAGACAAAACAGCAGCCTACAGAATGGGAAAATAACTCCACCAATTCCATATCTGACAGAGGACTAATATCCAAAATATATAAAGAACTCAAGAAACTAGATATCAAAATACCAAACAATCCCAATAAAAAATGGAGTACAGATTTAAACAAAGAATTCTCATCAAAAGACTCTCAAATGGTCAAGTTACACTTAATGACATGCTCAACATCCTTGGCTATCGGGGAAGTGCAAATAAAACTGACTCTGAGATACCATCTTATACCAGTCAAAATGGCAAAGATTAAAAAACGCTAATGACACCCTATGTTGGAGAGGATGTGAAGTAAACAGAACACTTCTCCACTGCTGGTGGGAGTGCACACTTGTACAGTCACTTTGGAAATCAATATGGTCGTTTCTCAGAAAACTGGGAATCAATCTACCTCAAGACCCAGCGATGTCACTCTTGGGCATATAGCCAAAGGATGCCCAATCATACCACAAGGACACTTGCTCAACTATACTCATAGCAGCATTCTTTGTAATATCCAGAACTTGGAAACAACCTAGATGGCCCTCAACCAAAGAATAGATAAAGAAAATGTGCTATATCTACACAATGGAGTATTTATTACTCACTCAGCTAAACAAATAAACAAACAAGCAAAAACAATGACATCATAAAATTTGTAGGCGAATAGATGGATCTAGAAAATATCACCCTGGGTCAGGTGATCCAGATCCAGAAAAACAAACATACTATGTACTCATTTTAGACAGAAAGCAAAGGATAACAAGGTTACACAAGTCCACAGTCCCAGAGAAGCTAGGTAACAAGGACCCTAAGCAGGATTCATGGATCTCCCTGGGAAGAGGAAATAGATGGGATGTCCTGGTAAACTGGGGCAGAAATGGAGTAGAGGGGAGGGGGGATGGGATCATGAGGGACCAAGATGGTTGAGTTGTGGGCAGGACTGAGGGGAAGAATGAATGGGGAAATATCTTTATAGAGAGGGTATTGAGGGGTTAGTGAGAAACCTGGTACCAGGGAGGCTCCCAGGAACCTCAAGGATGACCCAGATGAGATTCCCTGCAATAGCGACTAGGGTGGCTGAACTGTCCTTCCCCGTAAACATTTTGGTGACAGCCAAGCACTGGGCCGAGCTCACGGAGTCCAGATGAAGAGAGAGTGAAAGGTTTTTATGAGCAAGTGGTGGAGGTCAAGATCGTGATGGGGAAACCCGCAGAGACAGCTGACCTGGGCTTGTGGGAGCTCACGAGCTCATAGTTGGCATGAGACCAATCTAGACCCTCTGCTATTGGGTGACAAATGTGTGGCTTGGTCTTCTGTTGGGCCCCTAGCAGTGGGACCAGGACTTGTTCCTGATGCATGAGCGGGATCTTGGGAACCTATTCCCTATGGTGGGATGCCTTGTTTTGCCTTGATGCAGTGGGGAGGACTTGAGCCAGCCTCAGGTTGATGTGCCATGCTTTGTTAACTCTCATGGGAGGCCTCACCTCATCTGAGTAGAGACAGAGGAGGAGTAGATAAGGGGATAGGGGAAAAATGGTGGAAGGAGCAGGAGGAGAGGAGGGAGGGGAAACAGTAGTTGGTAAATAAAATAAATCTTAAAAAATTGAAAAAGAAAATATGCCTGTGCCAATTAAGGAAACAATGAGAAAGATGTACCTCTTTCCACTCTTATGAATTGTTGTAAAGAAGAATTAAGAAATAAAAAAAAATATTTCATCAACCATCAAGAAAGAGATTATGAAATCATAATTATGAATCATAAGCGGATACTTATTCAATAATTGATAATTAATCATAAAACAAATATTTATGTATGTTTATATACACACAAATATACACACACACACACAAACACACACACACCAAGCAAATAGTTGAACATTAAGAGCCTCATGCTTTTAATCTAGTAGACTATGCATCATGAAAGTAGTATGGTCTGCCCAAGATATCATCCATAATATTTATGTTCTCTTCTTAGGAACTTCAAAAACAAAATCTGATGGTAAATGCAGCATAGGCAAAATAAAACCATGGAAGAGAATTAACATTCAGATGAGGTTGCTGGGAAGAATAAATATATTTTGTACCTCAAGTTGGGTGTTCAAAATACTATTAGTACTATAAGAAAGCAAAGAAAAATTGCGATTTCTGACCAAAAATATTCAACACAATAGAACTAGATACATTAAACAAGAAATCCTCATTAGATGATTGGGTCCTTTATTTCTATAACCTTGAGAGTTGAGTAGAATACAAGGAAACACTATAATGCCCAATTCAGGTTAGGTGTGTCTAAATTTAATTTCTGCTGCTGTGAGAAAATACCTTGAAAAAAAACCAATTAATTGAGGAACAGGTTTGTTTTAACTCTCAAATTCAGATTTCACCCTATCAGAGGGAAGTGAAGAAGAAATCAGAAGCTTCAAACAGCTGGGCATGTCACATCCACAGATAAGAGCAGAAAGAAATGCATGTACACTGCCTGCAGGCTTGCTTGTTTGCAGTTTTTTTCTTTTCATTCTTACAGTTTAAAACCTGGACCCAGGAAATGGTGCTATCCACAGAAACAACCACAGGGCAACTCACCGTAGGCCATCCATCATCAAGACTCTTCTTCCAAGTGATCTTAGGTTGTCAAGTTAAACCTAACCATGACATGTTGCAAAGAAAAAAAAAACCTTTCTAGAAGGAAGAGCATCTGAACTGAGTGGAGAACACACTGAAGATGAGAAAGATGCAGGGATGCAGAGAACTTATCAAAGGATGGTAAGCAAAGAGAGAATAAGGCTCAGTGAGACCTATGCCTGCCCAAGACATCAGTGGGACTAAGAAGGTGGGAAGGGGCTTCTGATGAGAGCCTGTATTAAAGCAGATTTTTGAATGCCAACATGCTAACAAGTTTACACTCATAAGACACACAAAAAAATCAGTTTTGCTTATGCTTGGAGAAAAGACACTACTATATTTTTTCAAGTATCCTTCTAATTACACAATGTAGAAATTTAGCTACATGAATTTAAATTTAGGAAGCAACACTTTGGTGATGGTAATGGGGACAGAAGGTAAAGGATGGGCTTCTGGGTATTGAAATGATATGCAATTGATTTTTTGTGCCAAGAGATTACACACAGCTATTAGAGTTGGAATTATCTCTCCAAGTTTCTAACTTTAAAAAACTACATGACAATGGGACCCATTCATCATGATAATGGCCACTTAGAAAAGGATCAGATCAGCTAGAGTGGGAAAAAAATGAGTTTAGTCAAGAATGTGTTATTTTAAAGATGCCTGAGGGATGCCAAAGCAGATGGGCAGAAGTCAAATGGGTGAAAGAAAATAAAAATCAGGAAAGAAATCTTTATAGACAAACAGAGCTGTCGTGAAAAATGATCGCTGAACTTCATGAATCCTCAAAGCATTCAGAGAAATGTTTAATGATCACAGAGGGTAAAACCCATAAAGAAAGAATTACAATCAATGCTTTAAAATTGCATTTGGAAGACATATCTGCAAGAGAAGGAAAGGTAATGGTCTAATATTCAGGTTGTTTGTCTCAAAAAAAAAGAGTGCAGGACTGGTGAGATGGCTCAGTGGATAGAGGTACTTGCCACCAAGCCTAAGGACCAGTGTATACACACACACACACACACACAGAGAGAGAGAGAGAGAGAGAGAGAGAGAGAGAGAGAGAGAGAGAGAGAGAGAGAGAGAGAGAGATCAACATCCTTTGGAGACCATCAAGAATAAGTGATAAGATAAAAATTCTAGCATTTCCATTGAGACCTCAACCTCATCTTTATCAGACAGTTCAACAGGGGCTGGAGAGATGGCTCTATGGTCAAGAGCACATGTTACTCTTGGAGAGGACTTGAATCCCAGCATGAAGCAGCTAACCTCCACTTGTAACTCCAGCTCCAGAAGATCCAATGTCCTCTTGTGGCCTATGTAAGTGAACATTCATGTGACAAATGCACACACATGAGTAAAAATGAGTAAATAAAATATTTTTAAGTTCTCTACAGTTGACTTCACTGTACTGGCATTGAACCTTTTAAAAATCATATCTTTCATGGAATGACAGACAAAAGAAACGATTCAGGTATCAAATGATACAAGTGTAGAGAGGAGCAATGTCATGATCAGCTTTTAGATAGCATAGTTCTGGTAATAACACTGCACAAAAAAATCTCTAATTACTGCTTGTATTTAAATAAAGACTTCATTTGTAGAGGCCATCAAAGATGAAGTGAGTTTTATGAATTTTTAAAAGGATTAGTATCTTTGTCTATTATTTTTATCTTAAATCAACAACCTTAGATTAAATTATAAAAGAATAAAAAGTAAAAGTAGCATGCATTATTTAAATGACTTCAGTTAACTGTTATTATTTTTGCTGGTGTAGATTATGCATATGAGTTTATATAAACTGCTCTCTGTTTCATTATTTACGAGTCTCTCTGAACATTTACTTGCATGAACACCAATATATGCATTCTTTTTAAATAACAACATAGTACCATGCTTTACTACAGTGCTCTAGTTCACAGATATTCAGTAATTTATTTTGTTTATCTCAATATCAAATTTTAAAAATTTTGTAGTATTCATCTACTGTTGAGTCAAATTTTGTGTTTTAGGATTTTAAACATATTGTAAAGTTGTAAAGAAGTTAAAAGTATCTATGTTATGTATTCATTTTTACTCATGTGTGTGCATATGCACACATGCATACAGTGCTCATGTACATCAAAAGAGGACACTGGATCTCCTAGGATGGATGTTAGATGTTCTATATGCATCTAAATTCATGTCCTCTACAAGAGTAGCAAATGCTCTTGACCATTGAACCATCTCTCTAGCCCATGAAGAATTCTCTAACAAAAATGAGGTTAAAGTTTCAACAGAAATGCTCTTTCTTTTTTTTTCTTTTCTTTTTGTTCTGTTTTGTTTTGTTTTTGAGATAGGATTTCTTTGTGCAGCCTTGGTTATCCTTGAACTCCCTCTGTAAGCCAGATTGGCCTCAAACTCACAGAGATTCACCTGCCTCTCTCCCTCCTGAGTACTAGGATTAAAGACATGGGCTACCACTGCCCAGTTTCTGTTGAAGTTTTTTTATGTCAGAGCAGAGTGGGACAAAGGACTCTTTTGATAACCACGTAGTTACTTATCATTGTTCACCTAAGGATGTTGATTCTCTTTCTCTCTCTCTCTCTCTCTCTCTCTCTCTCTCTCTCTCTCTCTCTCTCTCTCTCTCTCTCTCTCTCTCTCTCTCTCTCTCTCTCTCTCTCTCTCTCTCTCTCTCTCTCTCTGTGTGTGTGTGTATGTGTGTGGTATGTGATGTGCATATGTGTAGTGTGTGTGTAGGTCAGAGGACCAGTAGTAGGATTCGGTTCTCTCCTTCCACCACAGGATCTGTATAGAACTCACATTATCAGACCCATACAGCAAGCCCTTGTATCTGCTGAGTCATCCCGCCAGCCCCATCTCACTTTTTCAAATTCCAACATTACCACTTTTAAAAAATATGTCAAGAAATTTCTAAATCTGAGAATAGTAATATTAAATAAACATGTGAATAAAATACTTCCTCTAACACCAACTCTTATGACAATTTAGGAATACAATAAAATCAGACTAAAGAGGAATCTACATTACAATGCTTGTTTATAGTGAGTTCCCTCCCTTTAATTCACTTTGCAATGAACAACATCAATTCTCCTTCAGGATTATGTCAAATAGACCTGCTTTAAATGAATCAGAACTATAAACTAAATGGGTTACAAGTTTAAAAATGCCTCAAGTGTGCCATTAGGGTATCAATCACACTTCCAAGTTCTTCCTGCCAGGGGCTATGTCATTTTGCGTCTAGAGTTTATCAACTAGTATAAACAAATTAAATAATCCATCCATACCTTTATGAAGAAAAATGCTGTTTCACTGGTTTTAATGATAGTTTGTCGGGAACTGAAGGGATGGTTCAGTAGTTAAGAGCACTGGCTGCTCTCGCTGAGGAGCAGGATTTGGGTCCCAACACCACGTGGTAACCTATAACCTTCGGTAACTCCAGTTCCAGGGGATCTGATGCCCACTTCTGGGCTCCATAGGCACTGCATGTATGGTGCACAGACATAAGGGCAGGCAAAACACCCGTATGCATAAAATAAATAAATCTTAATAATAATAACAACAGTGGCTTGACTTTAAATATTCATAAAGTTTATTAAGATATAATAGATTGTGTGTAATCCTTCCAAAGAGTTACCCTGGTGGTGACATCAGCTACTTTTATTATAAATCAATTATCTTACATTATCTTCTATTATTTGGTTGTAACAATCCAATATACATTTTATTCTATCTACTTTTTAATGGAATGTGATGGGTGTCGAAATAAAGTATCTGTAAAAACAGCACTTTAAATCTGTGTTACATAACAAGGTCCCCACAGTCACAGGCCTTTGAGCAATATTATTTATAAAAATCTTTATCTTAGACTAGAGAGATGGCTCAGTGTGTAAAGGCACTTGCTGCTGCATCTGACAACCCGAGTTTGATGCCCAGAGTCCATATGAAAGGAGAGAATCATTTCCCAAAAATCTCTCTTCAAAGTTCTTTGCATGCATTGTAACATGCACATGTGTGTGCATGTACACACATGCCCAATAACAATAATAAATAACACACACAAAGTACTAAATAAGTAAATATAATTTTTAAAGCCTATAAAACAAACTCTCTTAGGAATTACAATGTACCCAGATAAATTAAAAGCTCTGATGAATTCTAGAAAGAAGCATGGGATTTTAATTTGCTGTAATATTTTACAGCAAACTCTTCAGCCAGACTATGGATTACTCCCTCTTCTTCTGTATTCCAGATGCTGTCAGTCATATCCTTAACTTCTCTTATTGCTCCTTTCTTTCTTAGCTGGAGCAGCTCTGATAATTCAATTGCCTCTCCTTAGGTGTGATGGGTGGAAAGCCATGATGCTGGTGAGGTATAGAATAGGTGTTTATGAATAGACACCACTGGGTCCTTAGGGCAGCTAGAGAACTGGGGACAGTTTGTCTTTGTCTCTCTCCACTTGTGGTAATCATGACCCACCCATTGCCCTTCCCTCTGGAAGGTCTGAGTTATTCATTTCTATTGCCCTGATTTCTGTTTATGACCTCAGAAGAGATAATAAATGGCATAGGATTTTTCTTCTAGACTTAGTTTACTTACTCATATTATTTATTTATTTTAAATTCTTAAGAATATATGAGGTACTTATGTTAACTCATTTAATATTCACATGAACCCATGGATCCCATGCAACTTATTTGTTCTATATGACGAATGGGAAAAGTAAAGAACATCAAAGTTCAATCAAATGCTTTTCACTGCTAATGATAACTAAGAGTGCCCAAGCCCTCATTGGACACAATAATCACACTCAGTCATTGATAAGGTTTGATTATGTATTTTCTCCAAAATTCATGTCAAAAATTAATCTCTGATACAATAGTTTTGAGGAGATTTTTTTAAAAGAGGTGTTGAAGGTACAAAAGTTTGGAATTCATGTTGTCCTCAGTATTCCAAATAAAGGACTTCAGAGGGCATGCATGTCCCATTCTGCCCTATTCCACCCCTTCTGTCAATAATGTACTTTGAACAGATAATACCTTACATGTCTCTTAAACAACCTAGCCCCTAGAACTATAATACTGTAATTTTTTTTATAAATTAACCAGACAAAGGTATTTTGTTAGAGCAGCCAGAATAGGATGTGAGAAGGGTATTAATAACTTCTCTGTCACCATGATAAAAACCTACTGACAAACAGCAACTTAGTGAAGAAAGAGTGTGTTTTGGCTTACCATCCCAGAAGGATGGAGTCCAGCATGGCAGGGCAGTTGTGACAGGTAACACTGAGTGTCAGCTTTACAAGACATTGACTCCTCTCTGTGATCTGCACACTGGCGCAGGATAATTTAGATTATGGTGTTGAAGGGTGGCAGCAGGCCAAGAAAGCATGATGGCATGCATAGGAAGTGGGATCACATTTTCACCCTTTCACCCACATACAAGAAGCAGAGAAAAAGAACAGGAAATGGGTCCAGGCACAAAAAAAAAAAAAAAAAAAAAAAAAACCTTAAACTCTCCTCTAGTAAAGTACCTTCTCCAAGAAGACCCTACCTCCAAGATTCCACAATGTCTGCAGTTAGTGCTGACAGTACATGATCTTATTGAGGGATATTTGTTATTCAGTCTATCTCAATACCCTATAAGCAGGGATTCCTCTTACCTTACTTGCTTTTTTGTCATTTTTCCATGTTTTATTTTGAGACAGGGTCTCCTATAGCACAGGGTGAATTTGATTTCCCAGTATGGTGAAAGATGACCTGTCTCAACCTCTGAAATGTAGAGTTTACACGCCAAGTTTTGTGTGCTTCTGTGGATCAAACTCAAGACTTCCTGTATCCCAACTCCTTATTTGAATCTCTGTGCCTTTAATCACACAGTAAAATGTGCTCTAGAGAATCAATCCAGATCCATATTTTTCTAATGATGCTCTGTCCGGGGCTCTGTTCTTTCCAAAACTCGTCTTTTAGTTCAGCTAGCTTTCTTGCTTGTATCAGCAATCACAGTCTAAGGCCACAGGGCTGACACAGTATCACACAGGTGGCAATGGCATTCACCACAGATTCCACCAGGAGCTTCCCACTCAGCAAGGACTGTAAAGGAAGATTCAGAGATAAGAAGTCACTTTGTGCTTTGAAGGGAGGTGAGACCAGTGGTCAAGTGTTATGCAGTAGAAATAGAGTGGGAGCCAGGTATAAGGCTGGAGAGGAATGAACTGCTGTATCACCAGGATTACCAGAAGGAACAGAGCCGGCAGAATGAATAGATGTTAAAATGAAATTCATTAGGTCGCTTTACAGGATATTATCTGGGTAGTCCAACAATGGCTGCATCCACATTGAAGATATTGAAAAATATATTATCTGCTCAGTGGTGGACTTTCTAGGAAGGTAGAGTCTGGACTGAGGCAACTCCCAGGGCAGAGGGCTTGGGATGGACCTTCCACCCAAACATTCTAGACTCTTTGGATAAATGGATGCTAGGGGCCCTAAGGCTGGGTGCCTTATGAGTACCCAATCTAGAGGCCTGGAGAATTCCTAAAGAGCCACTGGTCTTCAGTCTACACTAGAATGCTGAGCTCTCTGGTTTCTATTATTAGGCAATGACGGTGGTAGCAGAGGCAGCAGCAGCGGCAGCAGCAGCGGCAGCGGCAATGACAGGAAGTAAAAGAATCTACCAGCAAGCCGGGCAGCGGTGGCGCACGCCTTTAATCCCAGCACTCGGGAGGCAGAGGCAGGCGGATCTCTGTGAGTTCAAGACCAGCATGGTCTACAAGAGCTAGTTCCAGGACAGGCTCCAAAGCTACAGAGAAACCCTATCTCGAAAAAAAAAAAAAAAAAAAAAAAAAAAAAAAAAAAAAAAAAAAAAAAAAAAAAAAAAAAAGAATCTACCAGCAAGATGCAAAGGAAGCAGGAAACAAGTGTAAGCGTTTCCCTTGGTCTTCTTTCTATCTGGGCTGCCTCTGGACGTTTCTATCTCAGTCTAATAAGAAAAATCCCTTACAGTTATACACAAAGGCTAATTTACAGATTAGTCTTCACATATGTTTCTACAGACTTGTCTTATGGAGGTTCTATGTTTTGTCATGTTGATAATCAGTATTGCCTATGACAACCACCATTTTGAAGCTCTGATCCACGAGGAAGAGAATGGTTTGTTCTTGCATATCACATGAGACAAAATTCAATGAGAGATTAGGTTCGAGCTATCAAGAAAATCTGTCGGCTTTAAGCAGAGCCTCTTTTAAGGATGTAAAGTCAGCAGTCTTGACTATAAAGCAATTTCATGGTGGAAGATTTGTGTGCATGGTGGTGAATACTAATTGTCAACTTGACGGGATCTGAATCACCTGAGGACACACAGCTGGGTATTTCTCTGAAGCACAGAGGGATTTAAATAAAACTGAAGACAATCCGCGTGTGGCCAGTACCAACCCATGGACTTTGGTCATAGACCGAATAAAAACAATAGTGATCTGAGCACCCACATTCAATTCTCTTTGCTTCATGACTTGGATACAATGTGACCGACCAGTCCCCTCATGCTCTTGCTGACATATACAACTTCCCTGCCATGATGGACCACAGCCTGAAACTGTAAGCCCAAATTAACCCTTCTTTCTTAAGTTGTTTTAGCTGAGCATTTTGTCAAAACAATAAGAGAACTAAGTAACACTTCACATCTATCCATCCTGAACTAAAATGGTAGAAAGTAGCCAACACACGTTGTCTTCCCTTCATACAGCTTTGAGGTCTTGTAGTTTTTTGTGGGATGTGGTCTAATTGGACTAATAGGGGAATCTGCTATAGATTAGTTCGTGCTTTATATCCCTGATAAAAAGAAAAGTACTTTCTATTCCCTTTGTTCAAACAAATGTTTTTCTGAGAAAACCACAAATATTTATTGTGGATTATTTAACAGCAATAAACTTTAGTAATGATTTGCTAAATTAATTTGTTTCCCACCTAAATCAGAGCAGTACATCACTTGGATGGTACTTATAAACAGTACTTAGACGAATGTCATTCCCACATGCTGTGTCTAATGAATGGGCTAGACATGATGAATGGGTGTGAATCTCATTCACAGATTAGTTTTTTTTTTAATATTTGAGACAGATTCTTATTCCTTTCAGGCTAGTCTTAAACTTCCTAAATTCCAAGCATAATCTTGACCTCCTAGTATTCTTGTCTCTACCTCCTGAGTGTTGGGATTATAGGTATAAGCCACCAAGCCTGGTTGTATGTGTTATTGGGTGTTGAACACAGGGCCTTGTGCATACTAGGCAAGTACTCTATCAACTGAGCCACATCTTCAACCCTCAGATTAGAATTTGACATGAAATTAAGAAAAGTACTATGGGTATGGCTCAACCACACAGTGCTTTCTAACATAAATAAAGTCCTGGATTCCATTCCACGCACTAAAGTAAGGGTGATTTCATCCCCCCCTCCGCCATCAAATACCCTTATCCTAACCATAGGCATTCACAAATGCTCCTCAGCTTCTGATGAGAATCATGTCCTGAGAAGCTCATCAAATCTAAAATTATCAAAGGTGAGAAATACAGTTTTTACATGGAATTTACTAGACATAAGAGTTTAGCACCGCTATACTGCAGACAATAACTGTCTACACATGGATCTCATGGCTGATAGAAGCTGCCACTGAGTACTGCTGTCCATCATGTGTCTGGACCCAACCAGTCAGAGCCTAGAAAATAGTCACAGTATTGAATCCAGTGTGCTTTCTTGTTGTGGAATAATCTTTTGTATACTGTAAAGATTTGTCACTCAGATTGGTTTAATAGAAAGCTAAATAGGACTTAGCAAATGTCCTTCCTGGGATTTTCAAGGAGGAGAGGCTGCTGAGAAGGGTGGAGACACAGGAGTCACCAGCCAGATGCTGAAAAAGTAGCAGGAGCAGTAAGGTGAGGTGAGGTAACAAGCCATGTAACAGAGCATAGGTTAAAATAAATGGGCTCATATAAGTTATAAGAGTTAGTGGGACAAATCTAAGTTATAGGCTGAGATTTTATAATTAATAAAAGGTCTCAGTGCTGTTATTTGCAGGCTGGTGGTCAACATAAAAAAGTTCTGCTGCAAATGACATACAGTGTGGAGCCATATAGATTCACATAAAACCTGAGAGAGCTTAAAAAGCATTCTAGACACCCAAACAAAGAGCCAAACATGGCTTCCTAATCCCATGCTTCTCATTTGGTTGTAGTACAGAGACATCTCCCGACAGTTGCCTACGTGCATGAGCCGCCAGTAGGCCATGAACAAAGTCACGTGGTGTGTTTAAAAACTTGTTCAGCTTGGTTGATCACCTTCCTGGACCTGGGGGGAGTTGGGAGGACCTTGGACTTAGCATAGAGTAGGGAACCCTGATGGCTCCTTGGCCTGGAGAGAGAGGGAGGGGGGTATGGGTGGAGGGGAGAGGAGGGAAGGGGGAGGAGGAGGTGAGGAGATGGAAATTTTTAAATAAAAAAAAATAAACCATGAAAAAAAAACTTGTTCACGCTGACAGAAAAGGATATCGACACACAATAAAGCAGGTTCAGATGAAAAGTACTCTATTTTCATGTAGATGAAAGATACAGTATGTTTAAACAACATGCATAGGTTTTTTTAAAAAAGGAAAAAAGCATAGACAGTCATAAAAATAGATTAGATAGATAGATAGATAGATAGATGATAGATAGATAGATGATAGTTTAAAAATAATGAGTAATGTCTTTAAAGAAAGAGTAAAGTAATTAAAAATAATAAGCCATATAGAGATGGGAAATACACGGGGAGTCTGGATCCTGTATTTTATTGTGTTGTCTTTGAATTTTTTGATTGCTGATGAGCAAACAGTAGCTGCCGAGAGACATTGAATTATGGAAACTACTGAATTAAGGCAACCTATATATTTTTTTAAAATGTTTTAACTTCAGAATGAAAATAAAAAGTATGTTGTGTTAGAGAAGCAGTTATACTTCTGTTTCCACAGAAAATGAAAGGCTGCTCATAAAAGGGTTTTAAAAATAAAGCAAAGAAAACCAGCCCAAAAATCACAATCCTAGAGAACCTAGACAACAATGAGGACCCTAAGAGAGACATACATGGATCTAATCTACATGGGAAGTAGAAAAAGACAAGATCTCCTGAGTAAATTGGGTCCATGGGGACCATGGCAGAGGCTTGAAGGGGAAGGAGAGACAGAGAGGTGAGCAGAGAAAAATGTAGAGCTCAATAAAATCAATTACAAAAAGAAAATGAAAGGCTGAAAATTTAGTCAAGGTTAAAGAGGATCAGATTTGATCAGGTGAGACCCTCTGAAAGTCTTGGCTATATACGTAAAAAACCTCCAAAACAGGTGACATATTTTTACCTGTTCAAACATAAAACAAAAAAAAAGGCTTTAACTGACTTGTGCACACTGCACATTCCATACTTGTGTTAATGCAGATAGATAGGCTACCTTTGAAAATGTATGTGTTTTTCAGAGCAAGCTGACCATACATCAGTGAAAAGAGGTGGCCCAGGTGATCCAGCCTCTCAGATGCCTCTGCTGCAGTTTCCTCAGAATTCTGTATCCAAAACAGCTTTAAGGCTACTGGCTGAGATGTTATGGTCTCGCAGACTACTCCAGCCAGGACTTCAAATGAACCTTATACTTTCCCATTGCACAGAGACTGGACAAAAAAAATAACACAGATAACTCTCTCAGGACTTGACCAATATCCCAATTTTCCTAGGATCTCCTGAAGACGCCAGTTCCTCCAGACAAGAGGAAGCAGTCTGAAAAACATGATGCCAGCATCCCCAAGTGGTGAGATGGATGGCTTTTGGCCATTTGATGGGTTAAAGGTGCTTGTCATCATTTAGAAGGGTTGGCTACAAGCTGTTATTTTTCATGGTAAAGAAAAAGGCTAAACAAAGGAGCTTTATAAAAGGATCCCTTTCTGAAGAAAAATGGAGAGATACATAAATAATAGGAAAATGGGGTAAATTATTATTATTGCCTCACAGAAAAGTCTATCAGATATTCTAGGCCTGTAGGCCAAAGATATATGATCCAATGTTAGAGAGAAACCTTGGGTGACTGTCTAGGCAGCTAGCTGTCTCTGTCATTTTGTAAGTGGTTTGCATTGCACTTCCTGTTTGCTAAGGTAATATTATATCCTTCTGGGGTTTTTGATGAAATTAAAGACAAGGTAATTATGGTTTCTGTTTTCCTTAGTTATGATAGAAAGCAAATTAGGTACAGAGCTTTGGACTCATCAAGATAGAGCAAATAATGGTGTATTTTCTCCAAATATGCCAAATACAAATAGACTAGAAATTGTAAGTGTAACTCTTACCAGATAATTGTTCTTATTGTTTATAGTTTTATTATTTTAGAATTAAAACCTTTCCTTTTTTATTTAGAATAAAATATAATAAAATAATAAATAGGATAATAGAATAATAAATAAATAAATAGAATAGCAAAAGGAAAATGTTGTGGAATAATCTTTTTGTACACTGTGAAGATTTGTCACTCATATTGGTTTAAATGTACACTGTGAAGATTTGTCACTCATATTGGTTTAAATAAAAGCTAAATGGTGAATAGCTAGGTAGGATTTGGGGGGCAGAGAGGATGCTGGGAAGAAAGGTAAAGAAGAAGGAGCTGTCAGCCAGATACAGAGGAAGCAGCATGAGCAGTAAGGAAAGATGAAGTAACAAGCCATACAACAGAACATAGATTAAAATAAATGGGTTAGTTTAAGTTACAAGAGCTACTGGGTCAAGCCTAAGCTATATTCTGAGCTTTCATAATTAATAAAAAGTATAAGCATTGTTACTTCCAGGCTGGTGATCCAATAAAAAGGTACTGCTGCACTTTCCTAATCCCACTGCATGTAAATTCCTCTTACAGTATTACAAAATCAATAAAGCAAACATCATGTCATCCTAACCGAGGTGCCACCTATAGAACATTAGTGAGACCATAGTCACCCACCACAACTGAATATGCTTGCTGATTGTTAGCCCCTTTTATTTCCCCCCGTGAGGAATATCTTACATCAACCTATTGATTGTTCCCTTTTTTTAGGGTTTTACTCATTATTACTTAATTAAGCTTATTTGCATATATAAAATTATTATTATGTATATGGCCAGATAACAGTTTTAGAATGATTAGCATGATCTAGTAAGAAGACTCAGCAGATAAAGGCAGTTGTCATCAAGTATGGCCACCTGAGTTGGAATCCCTCATCTACAGACTAGAGAGAGAGGGAGAGCACTGCCTCCCACTAGGTGTCTTCTGATCTCCACCCTTAATGCCATGGCACTCATGGGCCCACACACAAAAATATACCCAATAAGTCAATCAGTTAATAAATGAAACAAATGCAAATTTTAAAAAGAAGCAAAATAATTAGGGAATAAATGGAGCATGGACTTTTAAATATTCAAAGAAAGTGTTAAATTTCCATTTAAGTAAGAAAGATAAATGAAAAGGAAACATTTGCCATGGGCATCTGAATATTCATAGTAACATGGAAACTTAGGCACGTTAACAGGACACAAATGTTAGAGATAATTTCCTCTTTTCAGAAGGGTTTCTACACGTGATAGATACCATGTAAAATGACCAAAGTCACTTTCTGAATGTTGCCTAGTGTTAAAGAGAAACATGGAATCCTATCATGAGTGAATACTTGGTTGTATAGTTTTTCTATAGTGTTGTGTAGTTGTCAGCTGTATTTTAGGTGGTCCCAGTGATGTCACCTAACATGCCACAGTCAACTGCTGCCTTCCAGTGTTTTGTAACCTGCCTGGAAGGAGCTGAGACAGTGACAGGTTAGTGATGGACAGGACTATACACTGATGGGGACTGCATCACCATGCAATCTCGGGTCCTCTACTTAAATCTAAACCTCATGTCAGATCCATGAAGATGGACTTGGCAGAGAACAATGCTCAACAGATTTCTTTTTCCCTCTTCCCAGAGTGAAGAAAATCTCCTGTTTCCTGCTTTTCACTATTAATGAATGTACCCCCATAATTAGCTTACTAAGGACAGCTCATGGAAGCTGGCCTGTTGGAGCTGTCTGTATACAGGTTTTGACTCTAAGAACTCTGACAATATATAAGGGATAGCAGGATTAAATGATGTCTTCATTTACAATGAAAAATAATTATTGGCATAATAAATTATTAACCTCATCATGAATCATTTATACTAGAAAACTCAGATACTCAAAGAATGTTATACACTCTGGCATATTAGGAGGAATTTAGACTTTTTCCAAACACGGAAATCTATACAAGATATTTTTTCCAGAACAAATACACTTTCCAGATGGTTCTACATCAACACAAGTATTCTAGATTGCTACCCTACACCTGATCTCATTCTGTTTCTACTTCCTAATCACTACACTCTAGATATGTCAACTCAAGATATTGACATGGTTGTGATTTCTTGCAGATGATGGTAATTACCCAATCGTTGTGAATCTACAGTTTAGCGTTTGGAGTTCCTATATGGCTCTACCATCTTCAGTGTTTTCTTAATTCAATCACTTTACAACCAAGATTTTTTGAGCCAACACTAAACCATTTAATTTCATACTATTTCTTTTCAATCTTTATTTATAGCTTTCCAGTGAAATATATATAAAGCCTCAGACCATGACCTTAGATAATCGTTCACAGAGTTGAGCTGATTATCCAGGACAAAGACAGGCCATATTTCTTCCTGGGGATTTGCATATATTAATTGAGGGTTATTCAAGCTCATTCTGATCATTCACAGGCCTTTTAAATAAGCCTAGGGGAAAAAAGCCTAAAGTTCCATCTTCCAATTTAAACATTATTCTTTAATAGAGTTAATATGGTTCATCCACAGAGAACCATAGTTTTAAAATAACTATTGCATCATTTCCCTTTTCCTACTTCCTGTACCGTGGCTCTCCATAGTTGCTTATACCCTACAAGTTACAGTTCACTCTTTATTAGCATATAGGCTGTTGTGGGATAATTGCACACTTTTTTCAAGGTGTATTGCTGAGATTGGTGTAATAAAAAGCAGAACAACTTATAGCTAGGCAGGAGGCATAGGCAGGAATTCCTGGCAGAGAGACAAAGGAGGAGGAGGAATCAAGGCACACGAGAGACATGCAGGGATAGCAGGACACATAGTATGTGACAGACAATAGGTTAATAGAAATGGGTTGTTTTAAGTTATAAGATCTAATTAAAAATCAGACTAAGATAAGGTCAAGCTTTCATATGTGAAGTTATTTATGAACTGGCTGGTGGGATGGAGAAAGTCTCGTTACATAGGTGACATAAAAGAAATTTACATAAGTGAATTCTTAAAAATAAATGATGAATTACTATAATTTATCTATTACCTTTTCTTACTTTAAAACTGCCATTATGGCTGGAAAATCACAGAGGCGGGAGCTTGACAAAGCTGCTCATTTAACAATCCCACCCAAGAACTGTGAACAATGAAGCCACCCAAGCCTCTTGCTCTCATCTAGCCTTCCCATGTGGTATGTAGCTCAGGATATCCATGCTTAGGAATGATGCTACCCACAAGAGGCTAGGTCTTACTACATTAATAAACAATCAGGAAAATTACCCACAGATATGCTCACAGGTCAACCTGGTCTAGACAAATCTTTGGTTGTAGCTCCATTCTCAAGTGATTCCAGGTTTTGGCAAGCTTACAGTCAAAAACCAAGCATTAGAGACTAGAGAGATAGTTAAATGGTTAAGAGTCCTTCTGTTTTCACAGAGGACCAGCATTTGGTATTCAGCATCCACATCAGCTCACCCACATCTGCCTATAATTCCAACTAAGAAGATGTGATGTTTTCTTTTGGTCTCCATGGCACCAGCATACACATGCATGCCCCCATCCATACACTTACTAAAAAGTAAAACACCTATTTTTGAAAAATTCACAGACATATAGGGAGCAATTGCCATGCCTGTTTGTGTACCTAAACCAGAGGTTATAAAGAATGAGCTATTTTAATGCTATTTTTTAAAACTATAGAGAGTTGAGGGGATTCAAATATGAATAAGAAGGATCAGAGATTATAAATGAGATGCCTCATTTCCTTCACTTGTTCATAGTTTTAAGAATATTAAGGGTTTTTTTGTATCTCTGATCGGATTATCAGTCTAATATCACCATAAACAGGACAGTCACATGCCATCTCGAAGTGGTAAGTTCCTTTCCCACTTTCTCTCCCCAGTGGCACAGTGGAGCAGCTAACAGCATGCCAACACTCCCAAAGAGGCCAAGGGAGAAGGATTCTAGGAAGAGAGTGATGGATCGGCCACACCAGTGACAGATAACCATTGTGACAGTTAACCTCACAAGTCAATTTGACTAGGCTGAGTGTGTCTGGATAGCTGATTAGACATTATCTGGATGGAGCTGGGTGTTTCTGGAAGAGATCAGCATGTCCATCAACAGACTGAGTAAAGACTTGCCTTTCTTAAAACAGGTAGACAACGTCTAATCCATGGAGGACCCAGACAGACCGAACAGATAGAAGTTCAAGGTCATCCTGAACTACATAGTGAATTCAAAACCAGTCTGGAATACATCAGTACCTGTCCAAAGAAAACAGTCGGGGGGGAGGGGGAGAGGGAGGAAGAGGGAGAGACTTCTATTCTGAGCGTCCCTTACCATGTGTCAGTTCCCATACTGTACCACCACTAATATATCTATATGTTCCTATCTATGTGTCTCTAGAAACTTAAAGTAATACTCTTGTTGTTAAGGTGAACCCTTTAGGAACGAGCCTCCATTATACAAACACATGCTGTAGGGTTGGTGAGACGGTGCAGCAGGTAAAGGTGCTTGTCATCAAGCCTAAGGACCTAGGTCCCATTCCTATGGGAGAAGGAGAGAATCAGCTCCTGTCCTCACACTTCTACACATGTGTAAACACACAATAAATAAATGTGGAAAAATACTATAACTGTGGTTTTTTTCTTTTTTCTATGGTTTATTTTTTTATTAAAAATTTCCATCTCCTCCCCTCCTTCTCCTCCTTCCCTCCCCTCCCCTCCACCCATACCCCCACTCCCTCCCTCTCCAGGCCAAGGAGCCATCAGGGTTCCCTACTCTATGTTATGTCCAAGGTCCTCCCAACTCCCCCCAGGTCCAGGAAGGTGATCAACCAAGCTGACAAGGCCCACAGAGGGCCCGTCCACGCCATAGAATCCAAGCCCATCGCTATTGTCCTTGGCTTCTCAGTCAGCCTCCATTGTCGGCCACACTCAGAGAGTCCGGTTTGGTCACATGTTCCATCAGTCCCATTCCAACTGGAGTTGGTGATCTCCCGTTAGTTCTGTCCCACCGTCTCCATGGGTGAATGCACCCCTCACGGTCCTGACTTTCTTTCTCATGTTCTCCCTCCTTCTGCTCCTCATCAGGACCTTGGGAGCTCAGTCCGGTGCTCCAATGTGGGGCTCAGTCATTTTCTTCATCCAAACTGTGTTTTAAAATTATCTTAGACTTCTACACATGCGTACACATACACTAAATAAATAAATGTGTAAAATACTGTAAATATATTTTTAAATGATCTTATTAACAAAGAGTTTATCAACAATGGGCCATGTATGTAAATAAGTGGCAAAATAGGTTAAACAACCTGATCAGAAGCAAAAAATTCAGACAGCACAAAGATTATTTTAGCCATTTTGTAAAAAATCTAATGCTATACAATTGCTCAAAAAATGAAAAGCTGCTGATTCTGGCCAAGTTAAGTAATCCTCCGTGATAAATATTATTTGCTCCATTTTTTCTTTTTCCTTCTGACGGGCAAAAACAGCAGCTTGTGAAAACTAAGCTGTGTCAGAGGCAGGGGCTGTTTTTCAGCCTGAGCTGTAGCCATGACTCCATTAGGATCCTGTTTCTACTTCCTCCTTTTTCTCAGCACAGCGACCAGCTGCTCTGATGGCCCCAAGAGCATTGCACAGGCTCACTTGGGAGCTCAGATTCAATTTTCAAAATATCAACTCCAATTTCATTTTCAATGAGAACAGGCAAGGCCTGGCACTAAGATAAGTCTCAGCCAGGCTGGAATAAATGTGTTTTTGTCTAGACTGAGACAAATCTATTCACTTTGGTGGGATGGGACAGGCATCCCTCCACCGGTGTGTAGGACACTAAGGAATTATATTAAGTGTTTTTCCCTTGTTAAAATATACATCTTTGTCTATCTATAGATATCAATGCTTCCTTTGGTCACCTTTGTGAATTGTGTTTGCATACAGACACATATGTATATGCACATGGGTGCACAGACATGTGGAGTCTCTAGGTCAAACTCAAGTAGCCTTCCTCGGGAGCCAGACGACTTGTTTTCTGAAGCAGGGTCTCTTACTTGCCTAGAACTTGCTGATTCTGCTAAGCCCCGGGGATCTGCTTGTCTCCTTCTCCACAGAGCTATGTGGGAGTACCTGGATGCAGCAGCCACAGCAACAATCACAGCACCAGCCATAGCCACCACACCAGCCACAACACCAGCCACAGCACCAACACCAGTCACAGAACCAGCCGCAGCCACAGCACCAACCACAGCCACAACATCAGCCACAGCACCAGCCACAACACCAGCCTGAGCTACACATTTTATGTTGATGATGGGCATTAAACTTGGGACCTTTATGTTTTGGGGGTAAAAGCTTTAACTACTGAGCCATCTCCCCAGCCCATTTTTATGAGTTTTACGGGCCTAGTATGAGACTATCAATGTCTTAGCCATCTGAGCAGTATCATTATAGGAATCCTATCATCTTTATGAATAGAAGTTAATAAGTATACGATGATCAGATTTAAAACAACTTATTGTGAATTTGAATGAAGAAGTAAAAGCTGTTAAAGACCAATTGTGGAGGAACTGGAATGCAGTATAAGGAGAATTTGTAGCCAGCCATCACCTTTCTAAAACCTCAGGTGCTACCATGAAATGTGTCTTAACTTCAAAGTGAAAATTCTTTTAAAAAGAAAACCTGAGCTAAGCCTTAGAAAATGCAGAGAATTTAGGGACTCTATCTAACCAACAGCTGCTCTTAGAAAGGTTTTGAATTCTAATTATTGTAGGTTTGTGTATATGAGTATGGTGTCCCCAGAGGACAGAAGGCAGTGTCAGATCCCCCTGGACCTGGCGTTCCACGAGGATGTGAGCCACCCACCATGAGTGCTGGGAGCCAAACTCCTCTGCAAGTGTATCCTCACTCTTAACTGCTGAGCCACAGACACTTTGAGGGATACTTCATCCGCTTTGAGAAACCTAACAAGTGTGGGGGTGCCGGGGTGTGTTTGAGGTTCTTCTCTGTGGGATTAGCTTGCCCATCAGAGATAAATATCAAGTACAGCAATTTCGGTCACTGTTGAGTGCATCTGCGGGCCAACCTTGAAGGAGCAAATCACTGCCTGATGACGTCAGACTGAACACCGACCATAATCCGCTCCTTTGTTCCGGGAGCATCACCCTGAACCAAGGCAGCGGGCTTCCCACAATCCCATGCATTCTCGTCACACTCCACCCAGAAACTGGCACTCATTTCCCTAAATATGTTAACTTACAATATTAGGCTTCAAAGAATCCTCAAATCTAATACTTTCTCCTCTATGAGCAAGCTGTCTATGTGGCAGGCTGACTAAATGAGAGCCGCTTGACAGAGCCATGAATTTTCTCACAGGACCCCAATCTGTCACCCTTTGTCACCGAAGTGTAACGTGAACTTTGAGATGAAAGTGTAGATTGATTCGCTCCTGTTCACATCGTCTTCATAGATTTCTTTGCCAAAAAAGCCACCTGAGAAGTCCCAGGTAACCCTTCATGTTCAAAAACATATCCCCGTTCTATAGTTATCATGAAATTCTATTTTATTTATTTATTTTTAAGCAATCTACCTTTTCTGAAGGGAATCCATAGAGTGCGGGCTGGCCCAACACAGGCAGAATTTTTTAAGAGTGACAGACTTAAACGTCAACGAGATAGTAATTTTTTTCTCTAAATTTTGAAAGAAGGCAAGCAAATATTTCTGTTAATTCTGTTCAGTAACTCCCCCTCTAAGGAGTTAGTCCAAGAAGGAATAAGGCATGGGAACAAACGGATCTCGGAAATTCAGAGCAACAAAAGACTACCCAGAGAAGGTGAAGCTTAAGTTATAAAGTTATGACAGTATTAGGGTTGTGTATTTGACTTTGTGCGTGTGTGGTGTATGCATGTGGGCATGTATGTAATGAAGGTACCTGTGTTTCCATAGTGTGTGGGAAGGGCAGATGCTGAACTTAGATATGTCTCCTCCATCATTTTTAACCTTACTTATTTGAGACACAGTCTCTCACTGAATCTAAACCTTGTCATTTTAGTGAATATGACTGGCAAACAAGGCACTCAGATCTTCATGTCCCCCCCCCCACATACCCCCAATGCTGGTGTTACAGGCACACACCACCATGGTGACCTTTTTTATATGGGTGTTGGGCATCTGAACTCAGGTCTTTCCACACAGCAATCACTTTACCCACTGAGCTCCCAGTGCCACAAATGTTGATCTTTCTCTCTAGTATCTATGCCATGGCAATCCAGGTTCCATGCTGGCATGGTCTTCAACAAAATAAACTATAGACAAATCATTTTCTATGAAAAATAGCTTCCACCACTTTTGTGGGGCGGTGTTCATAGGGTGTGAATGCATGCAACATAATTACATGTATGTATGCATGAATGTGTGCTTGTGTGTGTACATCTTTGTAGAAGCCAGAGATCAACCTTGGGTATTATTCTTTGGACACTGTCCACTTTTTTTGTGAGACAGATTTTCTCACACTGGTCTGGGCCTAAGCGTGTGGTCTGGCTGGCTAATGAGTATCCAGAATCTGTCCTGGGTCCACCTCCCCAGCATTGGGACTACAAACACATGCCACCATGCCCAGGATTCTTTACATGTATTTGGGGATCAAATTCAAATCCTCATGTTTGCTTGGTAAACACTTTACCCAGCCAGTTCACTCCCCAGGACATCCCATCAACAGGTGAAGACAGTGGTAAAAATTGAAATTAATGCGGCTAATGAGGAGACTAGTGTCTGTTAACACCTAGCTTTAAAGGGAAAAAAGTTGAATGAAAAGCAAGGACCCTATTCTGAAGAATAATTTAATGCTGAAAATCTTAACAGGGCCATTTTAGCATTTCAGCTATCTATATCATCGGCCTGTGGAATTTTGTAGAGTGGGCAAATAAATAAGGTGGTTATGCAAAAATCTAGATTCATTCCCATTTCATTTTGGTAAATGACTTTTGAAAGTTTTAAGAGGAGCTAGTCAACTGGGCCAGAACTAATGTGCTTTTGAAATGTTAAAAGCATTACTTAAAGTCTTTAATAGTCAGTCTACTTTTATTTTATAACATTTTGTGCATAATTTGCATAGATTCCTATCTCTGACAAAAACCCTTCTTTTCAATGAGTGTAATTAATGTTCCCTTTGGGTCTTCTGCCCCTTGTACATTCAGAACTTAAGAATCCTTCTCTGTCTTCATTTTGCATTGTTTGGGGGCTTTCTCCCTGGTCACTGATTGCTGGAGATGTGAAGTTACGCCACACAGTGAGCAGTAAAGTTGGGAGCTCCTGCCTCCTTGAGACAGTCACACAGCCAAGCCACTGGAACCTTCAGTCTCACCGTGTTGTTTAGGATCTGAAACATTCCTAAGAAGTGCATGTGTTATAGGCTTGGCCCTCAGTACAGCAATGTTCAAAAGTGAAGCATTTAAAGGCTGAAGGGATCATGGGAAGTATGCATTCATGGTTTAAGGGACTTTTGGAAAGTCAAAGAGAGAGACTTAAGGATGGAGTCAACAGGCCACTGTGGCCATGAGCTTAGATTAAAAGGTATATTCTATTCTCCTTACCTCCTTTCCCCTTATCTATGCTCTTCTCACTCTTCCTCTCTCTTCATCCCCTCTTCTCCTTCCCTCCCTTTCCTTTTTTCTCTTCTCCTCTCCTTCCCCACTTCACAATTCCTATCCACCATGTTGTGAACAGCTTTGACCTTCTAGTTGCTCTCTGTCCTGTCTGCTTTACCAAAGGCCATGAAGCATGCCTGAGCTGTGATCTCTTATAATAAACTGGCAATCTGGGAACTGTAGAGTTTCTCTGAGTTCTACAAGCTATTCTTGAAAATGATCAAACCAGAGGCAAAGGCAGTCTCACGGGAACCTTAACACACTGCCTAGAAGAGGAGACCATCTGGGCTTGTGACTGACACTTGAAACAGTGAGGTTCGGAATGCCACTGAAGCTGTCAGAGTCAGAGCTTGGGTCCAGCAGGCTTTGAACATACAGTTTTTGCCACCTATCCTTGGCAGGCCAACTAAAGAGACAACTGAAAGAGAAAGAAAGGAGATTTCTCCAATGTGGTCACATTGGGAGAGGAATAGGAGGTTAGCTCTTACCCCTAACTCTATAATCAGGGTCCTTGCATGAGGATTCAGTGGATGTATGTTTAGCTAGACAGCCCAGGCCAAGGTGGGTTTCACCCATCTCTGAGTCACCATTATGGAGGCTCCACTCATCCCTGAGTCATTTTAGCAAGGCTCCAGTTTCTCCGGCAAGGTGGTCTGACAAGCAGTCAGAATTGTGTAAAATCTTTCCCTACCTGGCACCAGGTTTCAGTCTTTTCCTTCTTCTCTGTCAGATTCCTATGGAAATTTGTTTCTTAGGGATTATTACTTCCCTGGTTTTAGAGCCAAAGAGACCAAAGCAAGTGTCATTTCTGAATATCTTCATTCTTGCCAGATGGTTGCAGGAAAGTAACCACAGGATACTCAACTTTTGACCCAAGCAAGTATGGAATCCTGGGTTCACCCCACCACCACCACAAACAAAACCAGTATATAAAGTATTTGTCGATGTTGTGTTTGTAATTCCCTGGGCTTTTTTTTTTTTCTTTCAAATTACTAAGGAATTTTCAAAAGCAAATTTTGCTTGAAGGGATGAAGCCAGGGGTTGCAAATCAGTATGTGAGCCAGTTCCCAAGCAGAAATGCTTTTCTGGTGAGCATGCCTGCCTCATACCAAGTGTGAGCACTGTTTATAACCTTGCCCGCAGCACTAACACAGCAGTTTGAACCTTCTTAGGGAAGCCCTGAGAGAATCACACTTCACAGCAGTGAGAACAGGCTGCTTCTGACACCGCAGCATGAGCCCTTCAGCACCTGCCTGGATCAGCTTCCACCAGACAGACCTAGGCCTGCCGTGCACATTGACACCCCTTGATGGGGTCATGGATGCTTCCATCTAAAGTGAGTCCAATTTGCTGCCAGCCAGAACAGCAGAGCCCCCTGGCACTTTCAGGAGTGCCTTTTTCTTCCTCAGTAGACTGTCTCTATTTCTATTATTCCTCCAATGTTCCTAGCCCAACTCTTAGTTCTTGGATACAAGAATCTGGAATTCTCCTGAGGTGTCCTCTAGATGCAGAGTTACCACATAACAATGGCACATTACATGCAGTAGAGACAGCAGTGCAGACCGAGACAGGGCATGTCAAGGAAAGGATGGAAGCTGTCATAGTTACATGTAGCAGGCAAAACAAGACAATGACACTGCTATTATGGAATATTATGGAAATATTATGCTATTATGCTATTATGTGTAACACAGTGTAGTTACACAGATGCAGGCATGTGCACATATGTGCATCTATATATGTCTGTATACATGCATATATGTATGCACATGTGTTTATACATGTGTGTGTCCATGTATGCATATGAGTGTCTGTGTATATGTCTAAGTGAGTGTATGAATGTGTTTGTATGTGTGCGTGCCTGTGTATGTATATATTTGTGTGTGCATGTGTGTGTAATCTATAGCTTCCTTGTCCCAATCTTAGTCTCTATCTTCACCTCTTTTCCCTGTGTTTTGCAATATGTCTATATGTTACAGATTATATGTGGTATATATTAAAGAGAAACTTGCTATTTTATATTGAGTTCTAACCAACCCTACTTAGTATATCTACAACTCTGCATTATGAGGTGATACCAGTTATTGATTTTTAAAAAATCAATTTTACTTATAATGAGAACAAATGGTGAAAGGGGGAGAAGAGGTAAGGTTTGTCTCTAAAAGTCTGAGCCATGTTGGAGGGAACAACACTGGGAATGGAGGGTGAGTGCTGGATGGTCTTTGACGGTTCACAGAGAACAAACGTGGTCACAGTGCAGATGAAAGGAGCAAGAGGACCCAGGGCACCGAGTCCTTGACATAGACCCTGAAAGGAAAGTTGGAAAGCAGCTTGAGGAAGAAGGCAGAGCCATGACTTTATACACTGAGACTCAAGGCATTGGAGTGGAGAACAGGCAAGAGGCAGGGATGTGTGATGTACTCAGAGACGCGATTAGAAGTGATGGGGAAGCCAGGCAGCTCCTAAGATCTGCTGCCTGCTGTTTGCCGGTGCTGGAGCTAATTAGCTTGAACAGGGCTTTGCTCCAGGCGATTGGCTTGCTGATGTAGGAGACCCCAGGAAGCAGCTGACAGTGCAAAGTAGGTTAGTGTGGTTGTATAACAAGAACCTCACATCCCATCTCTGCCTCGGAAGAACCATGCCACGGGGGAGCTTCATTGCCTCATTTATGGTAATAGGCTGGATCCTGCCATGTTATAATGTGGATGTATGTGTGGTGAATGACACATTCCCTATAAACCATACATAGGGTGAGTTCTCATGGAAATTATAAACACAATGAAGAAATATTTGAAGTCCCTGATTGGAAAACCATTCACGAGGTTAAGGCTCTTGATGGCAACAGTTGATCTAAAATTACGTCTATTTCTGAGAAAGAAGAAGAGGGAAAAGGGCCAAGGCAGAAAGGACAAAAATGTTGCATAATCAACACAATTAATATTCATTGCCCTTAATACCCCAATAATCTCTCTAATGCAGACATCTTTACATAGAGGCTAGTGCCTGGCAGGAGGCAACATTTGCTTAGTGCACTCCTGTTCAAACGTGCCATAATGAGGTCAGTAACTCAGCAATGCAGAAGGAAAGGGATGCCACACCTGTTTACCACATCTGGATTTCCTGCAGCAACTGGTAAGGACAGACATGTTCTTTCACTAAAAATAATCACAATTCCCAGTCGAGGCTTTGAAACCTGCTGCTGTGCAGGAGATCCTCTCCCTGCACCCAGCTCCCAGTTCTTGGATCTCAGATACATCATGGACTTGAGACAGAAGCTTAGTGTCTAAGCAATATGGCTTTGCCTTGCTTTTCTCTCCATGGCTCTCTATCCTTGCCTAGGCCTGGCTTGTTCCCTAAATCCCTTTCTGAGCCTGACTGTGAGTGGCAGCCCCCCTGCACAGCCCTGTTAATATTCCTGGCCCCAAGCATCACAGTGGGCTGTTTCTGCTTTCTTTATGGCTGCTGTAATAATTCAGGGAAGAGCTACCTCAAGGGAGGAAGCCTAAGACTAGGGAACAGAAAGCTTGGGTGCTTCGAACCCACTCACTGGGACATGGTATTTGGGGTAACCTAAACCTGTGTTTCCAGACCATGGGTGCTCATGCTTAGCTCCAAAATAAATAAGCTCTCTTATTCGCTCAGGGGTGAGGGCTATGTTTTTGCATTAATGTTTTACACATTACTTTGAAAGTACAAGATCATTTAGCTCTGGACTGGTAATATAGCAAATCCCTATAGTCTGATGATTTTTATCAATCTGCTTTATAGACTGTTTAACACAGGTGTGGTTTTTAGGGGCAGGTCACTTCTGTTCACACCAGAAAGAGCATACTTTGGCTAGAACCAGGCATTTCTAAACCTATAGTTCTCAACCTTCCTAATGCTGTGACCCCTTTCACATAGTTCTCAGGTTATGGTGACCCCAACCGTAAAATTATTTCCATTACTACTTCTTAACTCTATTTTTGCTAATTTTCTGAATCATAATGTAAATCTCCAATATTCAGGGTATCTGTCACGACCCCCAGATTGAGAACCACTGCTCTAGACAGCTAGAGTCTTTCTTTACTGTTCTGTCTTCCATACTGACACTCTTCTACTGTAACAAATGGCACAAGAAAAGGGAAAATATCAATGTTAACACAGAACACAGTTCTCACCTTAAAAGGAATAAAGGAGTTTTATTTTGGAACCTGTAGTAATGAGGTTCAGACTCCTTGTTCCATCCCGCTTGGCTAGCTTACACGCGAAATAATTACATGGAAACTCTATTCATTTAAACACTGCCTGGCCCATTAGCTCTAGCCTCTTACTGGCTAACTCTCCCATCTTGCTTAACCCATTTTTATTAATGTGTATCGCCACTTGACTGTGGCTTACCAGCACGTGTCTAACCACTGTCCATCTTGGGTAGGAGAAGCATGGCGTCTGCCTGACTCTGCTTCTTTCTCCCAGAATTCTGTTCTGTCTACTCTGCCTATCTAAGCTGCTGTCCCATCAAAGGCCAAGGCAGTCTCTTTATTTGACCAATGAAAGTAACACATAGACAGAAGGCCCTCCTACATCAGGAACCAAGTATTAGGGGGACATGGACTGGAAATACAGACTTGGATTGCTCCAAACACCATATTCCAATGTGATGATAGTTCCATGAAGTTTGTATAGCAAACAGGATAAATTAATCCCTATACTAATACACCTCTAAAAATATACGGTGAGCCTCTTCCATTTAAGCTCAGTCTTAGCATTTGGTTTAGTGGGAGCCAGGGGTCTGTTTTCAGTCTGAAAAGGAGCTTACAGGATAGATAAAGCATCTTAGGTAAGATGCAGCAGTGGACAAGGGATGGCTATCGGGGGAGCTAAAACAGAACAAGGTAGTTTTGCTCTGGGTCTGTAAGCTGCCAGTTCCCTACTACTTCTGAAGTTTTAATCCACAGACTTTCTGGAATGTTTGAGGCAGTCACAGTTCTTTCTGGTAACTTTGGTTAATACCTGAAAGTTTCACTTCAGCTAGTGGTCACTTTATGTGGTTCACTATGGAAAGAACTCGCAATGCACCTGCACACTGAAATTTAAAGAGCCACCGGCTGGGTCTTCAGCAGTACATCTGTTAAGTGCTTTGCTGCCAGAGACCCACAGGTTGTTGCCCTCAGTGCTGGAGTCAGACAGACCTGCTGGTCATTTCTGGTCATCGCTGGCCATGGCCATCGGTGCTGGAACCAGTAGCACATCTCTGTGGTCATTAATACTGCCTGTCAACTTGGCAGAATCTAGAACCACCTAGAAGTCATATCTCTGGGAAAGTCTATTAGAAATTTCTAGATTGACTTTACGAGGGTTGTAAGACCCACCCTAAATGTGGATAGCACCTTCCCATGGACTGAAGACTTACATTGAGAAAGCAAGCTGAATGCCTGCACTTATCTCTCTTAATTCCTGCCTGCAGACAGTGTGACCAGCTGCCTCATCACCTCCAACTCTAACCCAAAACAAACCCCCTCTCCCTTAAATTGCTTCTTGGCTAGTATTTTGTCACAGGAATGATAAAATTAACTAACATAATCTCCTTGCTGATTTTTTTCTAGCTGGTACCTCAGCGGACATCTCTTTGACAAGTTTTAGAATCTGGCTCTGAAGAGCAAGTAGGGTACATGTTTCCATCCTGACAGGGAAGATGCTCAGTTACAGTTGGGGTCATCCACAAATCAGCAACATTACAAACATAGCTACTTATACTTACTTATGTGTTCTTTATTTATTTCTGACACAGGATCTCACCATGAAAACCAAACTGGTCTTGAAAGTCACAATTCTCCTGCTTCCATCCCTCAAGTGCGAGGGTTGCATGCATATGTCATATCATCTTGCCTGCTTCTGGTTTTTCTTTGACACTACAGGAGGAGATTGAAAATGCTGCATTTGACACAACAGGAGGAGAAAGAAGATGCTTTCTGTCTACACTCAGCACAAACAACCCAGGAGAGCAATTCTCCTGGATCCCTAGCTGTCAAAACATGGAACAAAATGCCTTTCTGTATAGCACAAGTGCTGGCTTTTGATGATGTGTGGAGCACATGGGGATGTCAGCACTGATATGTCTTCTCATAGTTCAGCCAAGTCAACAGGCTTCTATTCCCAGAATATCTGAGCCCAAAGACAGAGCAACATTTTGGAAGACTGAACCTCAGAAACTTGCCTATTGCTGCTTATTCCAAGCTGTAATGTAACTTCTTTGAAAACTCAGGAAGGAGGCCAGTTTAAAGCACACACCCCTTAGCAAGATGACTTTATAGGCACTGGTAAAGAGTTATTAAAAATCAGAGCACTGTCACTCCGCTCATGTACTCAGCATAGTAGATACTCCTCAGTTTTTTAAATGGTATTTCAACAATCTGCCCCATCCTTATAAATATACATTACACTTGTTAACATTTGATTTTAGGCCATGTTATCGTATTTTGTTACTTTCCTTGTGGATATGTTTTTACTGTTTATTTTCTAGTGTTTTTGTGTTGTGTCTCGTGGATGCTTAGCATGTGTACATGTGGATGTTTAGCGTGTGCCCCTTTGCATGAAGGTACAGAAATGTGTGCAGTTGTGCGCGCGTGTGTGTGTGTGTGTGTGTGTGTGTGTGTGTGTGTGCCAGAGATCACTATCATTCCCTATCATTCCTCAGGACTCTGTTCACCATAGTTTTAAAGATGGGATATCTCACTGGTACCTGGCACTTACTGGTTCAGTTAGGCTGGTTGGCAACAAGCCCCAGGAATCTGTCTGCCTCCCTCTCCCCATTGCTGGGATTACATACTCATATAACTAATCTCTGCTTTTGTGTGGGTGCTAGGGGGTCAAACTTGGGTCCTCATTCTTGAACAGCAAGAATTTTATCAATTGAGATGTCTCCTCAGCTTCTTTTCTGCACATTCTTAAATGCCACAAAGAAACACAATGGTCTCTTTGCTACCACACGGCATTGCTATTAAGTCTTAGCTCATACCCTACAGAATTATTATATTTTAAAAATAGAAAGAAAAACAAGGTCTCAACTATGTAGCCATGGTTGGCCTGGCCTGAAACTATGCAGACTGAACTGGTCTTAAAATCACAGAGATCTGCCTGCCTCTGCCTCTCACATGCTAGAACTAAAGTTGTCTATTTAGATCTAAGTTGAGCATTTCTTGCCCATCAACAATCTAGGCTGCATGAACACTGAATTAGTCAGCTCTAAAATTGCAAAGAAAACTTGTTAATAAGTTTATTTACAGCTTTTCCAGGTTCTTTAGCTTTTACCAAGCATTAAAAGCCTGGCGGTGTGATGAAGAACTCACTAGGAACCATCCAACATCCTTTAGAGTTTTCTGAGCATTTTGTACTATGTAGTGGAGTTTTCTTGTTCCAACCATCTACTTCCAAATAACCATCACAGAGACTTGCTATTACTTATAAATGCTCGGTTGATAGCTCAGGGTTGTTACTAACTAACTCTTATACTTGAATTAACCCATATTTCTTATCTATGCTTTGCCATGTGGCTCATGGCTTGCTATCTAATTTTCTACATGTCCTGCTTCCTTGGTGGCTGGCATCTCCTGACTCTGCCCTTTTTCATCCCAGTATCCTAAGTTTGCTTGTCCCACCTAACTTTATCCTGCCTTGCTATAGGCCAATCAGCTTCTTTAGTAACCAGTGAGAGTGATATATACTCACAGTGTGCAGAAGTCGTGTTTGTTGATTATCTGATCTGAGATGCCCTGAATTACAGCAGTGGTTTTATAATCTCTATTCCCATTTTCACATATACCCTGGACCACAAAGTGGTCAGGATTGAAGTATTACTCAATGTCGCCAACAAATCTTCACTCTAGAGCCTTGTGATTTCCTGTCAGAATGACTCTGGTCATTATTTGTGACTTCACCCACACAGTATGGTGTCCACTCATCTCGCTGAGAATTTGATGATTGTTTTAAAAATGAATCTATTTCTTTGTTCCCTTACTGACTGCCTGTGACTTCTAGGAAGGCATTAAAGTAATTAAAAAAAACTGTAAGATTTTTGAAATCATGATATTTGTAATAATTATGTTGTCATCACACCTAGATGAGAAAAAATAAACTTCCCACCATTGTCCATGCAGTATGCGCTCTGCTCACGTGTAGACAGAGGTGACAGTGTCTTCCAGCTGTGAAACTGCTCAGAGCATCACATGACTGCTAAGAACATTGATATGGGATACACATGACTTTTGTTTTCCTGTTTGAAACATGAGTCCACAAGATTCTCATGCAGGAGCTTTGGTGAATTCACAAACACAAACAACCAGGCTTCCAAGCTGTCTGCTTGGCACAGGCCTTCAGAGTCTGTGAATCTAGACACACTGCTCTGATTGGTCCATGTCCACCCAATATGTGAGCCATTAACAACGGGGCATGCTTTAATCTAGATTAAGTTGTGCTAAAAGTATAAACTAGCAGATTATAAAGATGTAATATGAAACAAAAGGCTAAAGAAAAAATAAATGAGGAAAATTTCATGATATTTACATATAGAAAGGATTATCCTTGGAATATATTGAGTTAAATGAATGTGTTAAGATTAATTACAAATTACAAATAGTTTTGACTTTTTTTTCTTTTTTGTAATATGGCTTCTAGAAAATTGATGGGCATATGGACGTTGATACCACATTTGATTGACAGTACTAAGTACATTGTTCTGGATCCCAAACAGTGAAGTTTGGAAGAATATAAGTTTATCTTATAGACTATACCCCATATGCTGCACAGAAAAAAAGCATGTCAGGATAAGGTAAAAATTGTGGGCACTAGGAATGCAAGGTGCTAGAAAGCAAAATGATAGAAGAGTTTATCCAAATCAAGGAAATGTGACTGAGAAAATTATGTCACATTTTAAGTCCGCAAACATCCCACTAATTTAAATAAAATAAACATTACATAAATTCAGAGGAGTAGTAAAATTTTTCTAATTGTAACAGAAAATTCAAATTATAAAAAATGATAAATCATTTGCCTGCATTAAAAATGCACTAGAAGATTGTGGAGAGTTGATTTGGGGGTTAAAAGCACTGGCTACTCACACAGGATCTGGGTTCCAACATGATAGCTCTCAATTGTATATTCCCTCTAATTCCAGGGTATCCAATGTCCTCTGGCCTTTACATACACCAGGCACACACATGGTGTACACATATGCATACAGACAAAACACTCATACATATAAAAGAAAATAAATAAGCTTTTAAAAAGTAAAATTAAGGGCTGGAGAGAGGCTTAATTTCCATCTTGTTTTTTCACCTACACAAGACCTTCAGGATCTCCTTGTCACCAGAGATTGGTATGCAGGGACATTCTGATTATTGAGCTTCTGAGAACAGCTGTCTGGAAGGAAATGAAACTGTTATTAGAAAATCACCAACATTTGCTTCCAGGAGTAAAAGGGTGAAAAGTGGATTTTCCAGGGTTGCTTGCAGACTGTGCTCTGGGAAGGGCCTTGCAGCAGATGGGTCCTGGTCCTGGAAAGTAAGCCAACTGTCTAATCGCTGCTCATGGGGAACCTAAGCACTCATAACTTCATCAAGAGGCAAATGTGCCAACTTGAACACAAGTGTTCTGGTTAATGATGCAGAATTATATAAATGACCCACTAGGGGCTTAGATGTCTTTCTGGAGAAAACTGTATTTGCATATATTCATCTGTTGTCTGTTACTAAAACAAAATATCTGTGGCTGAGTAATTTACAAAGTTTTATTTAGCTCAGAGTTTTTGGTGGTTCAACATCCTATTACTTAATAGTTGCTTTTCTCATTACCCAGGAAACTGCCTGTCTCTGCCCCCCAAATACTAGAATCATAATTGCATGCCACAGGATGGCTGCAGGACTCCAGGTAAGAAGAGAACATATAAACAGCAAATAGGAAAACATCCAGAGAAGTCAATTTACTTTATATATGCTTGCTTACAAGCCTGTCCCAAATACTCTAGCATCTGATTGATCACCTTTGGCCACAGAGTATGAAATGGAGAAAGTAAAACGAGGGTGATTTTTTTTTCTAGATACATTGTTTACAAAAATTAATCCTGCTCCCTAAAAAACAATGAGAGCTAGGAGTTAGATCATCGGAATTCAAATCTTAAGCATCCACCTACAAGCTTTCAGGTTCACCTGTAATTCCAGTGCTGGGAGGTGGAGACAGGAGGAACCCAGACAACCTTCCAGCCAGCTAGACTAACTGAATATTGAGCTCCTTGTACAAGAGGCAGGTGTAATGGTGTACGCCTTTAACTCCAGCACTCAAGACACAGGGATAGGCGATTCTCTGAGTTTGAGTCCAGCCAGGGCTACATATGATGTGAGGGTCCCCTCCGTATGCTGTAAATAACCATGGGTTAATAAAGAATCTATGCTGTAGGCAGAATTTAGCTAAGTGGGGAAAACTAAACTAAATGCTGGAAAAAAGAAGGCAGAGTCAGAGAGAAGCCATGTAGCCCCTCCACAGACTTTACCTGGTAAACCACGGCCTCATGGCAATACACAGATTAATGGAGATGGGCTAGTTTAGGATGTAAGACCTAAAGACCTACCCAATCATAAGCTAGAGCTAATAGGCCAAGCAGTGATTTAAGTAAATAATAAAAATCATAGAGAGTTATAAAATTTACCGCTGAGTAGTATTCTAGCATGTATATATATTCATAAAATTTAAAAAATAAAACAAAGTCTTTAAAGAGACAAATACAAACAGTCATAGATTAAAGGAGTAAAGATAATAAATTAAACTTGTAAAAATAAGTAATAAAATAAAACAATATTACATAAAGATGAAATATACACAGAGAGTCTGGATTATGTATATTATTGTGTTTTCTTTAATTTTTTACTGTAAGTGAGCTAAGTACATAGAGACATTTCATTGTATGGACTGCTAAAATAAGCCATCATAAAGGTATCTTGACTTCAAATTTAGTGTCTAAGGATATGTTACTTTGGAAAAGAGATCCTGCTTTTGTTTCCATAAAAGATAAAAACCTGTAAATTTCTTCCAGACTAATGTGGTTTGATGGACCAAGAGCCTCTGAAAGGTCTCTGTAAATACCCCCAAAATACTTTGTCCAACAAAAAATAGGAAACAGTTTGGATAGAACTATGCCCATATTCACAAATATTGTTTATAAATGTTTGTTTACATTTAAAGGGGGATATACTATAAAAATTTGCATTGGTATGGATCTTGTCTTATTAATACAAATTTAAGGTCAACTTTGTTATATGTGTATTTCTGATTTTGATTCAGGTATTGTGTTTGTGCTGCTCATTTAAAAATGTAACATATAATTTAAAAATATAAGTTAATAGATAATCATCTGTCATAGTCAAGCTTGTAGCTGTGTTAGTTAGATTTTCTAGATGTACAGAGATGTATTTCAGATGGAGAGACATTCTTCAAACCTTTCAAAGGCTACAAAGTATGACATTTAAAAGGTCTTAATAACTTAGGTCCTTTTATGAGAATGATACACATCTGCTCCTGGCAGCACCAATTACTTCAAGAGGAGGATGAACATTCTGATGTTAACTAGTCATTTGGGCAAAAAATTGCTCTTGCCTGGACTGCTTAATGCTATGCTGTATAACTGGACATGTAGGACCCACAGAGAAATTACTGCTAAACTTGCCTAAAGGTGAGACGATCCTTCAGGGTTTCTGCTTCATAAAAGAGTATGTTAGACATTCTGAAGGACACAGAAAAATGTGATGGACAAACTGCCAATATAGGTAAAACTGTCTTTAAAATTTCCTGCATCATGAAAAGTCTGCCAAATACTACGGGCTTGTAGGCTAAAGATGAATGCCCCAAAGGTACAAAAGAACTTTGGGTGACTGTCCAGACAGTGAGATGTCTCTGTCCATTCTAGAGTTTTAAAAATTGCTTATACTTCCTGTTAATTTAGGTAATATTATATCCTTCTGGAGTCTTTGATAGAGTTAAAGAATATATAGTTATAGTTTTCCTTAGTTATAATAAAAAATAAGGTAGATATAAATATTGTAACTATATTCTTACTTGATACCTGTTTTGTTATATGTAATACTACTATGTTAAATTTAAAGCTTTCCTTTTTATTTAAGCAGAAAAGTAGAGGTGATGTGGGATTCCCCTTTGTATGCTGTAAATACCATTGGTTAATAGAGAAATTAATTTGTGGGCCTATAGCAGGGCAGAACTTAGCTAGGTGGGGAAAATTAAACTAAATGCTGGGAAAAAGAAGGTGGAGTCAGAGAGAGAAACCATGTAGCCCCACTGCAGACAGACACTGGAACTTTACTCTGTAAGTCACAGCCTCGTGGCAATACACAGATTAACGGGGATTGGCTAGTTTCATACGTAAGACCTAGCCAACCAGAAGCTAGAGCTAATAGGCCAAGCAGTGATTTAGATAATATAGTGTCTGTGTGATTATCTGGGGAGTCTGAGCAGCCAAAAAATGAACAAGTGGCCTCTTACTACACTACATAGTCTGCCTCTTTTCAACAACAACAGTAAAAATAGTAACAGATTAATTGAACTAAAATAAAAAATAGATAAAGGCACTCGAGAGATAAAGGTTTACACATAGGAATGCAAACACGCGCAGATAACACATACACAAAAGGAAAAGGAATATTGGAGTAGGTAACAGTTCCTGTCTAGGCTGTTGTCAGTTCCTTCCAGAACAGATGTGTAAACACAGACACTGTATCTTCCAGAATTCATGCAGGAAGGAGCAGAGGGTATTTCCCATGACACTAACCAGCTTTCAGCCCTCTCTCAGCCTATTAAGATGAAATGACAAGGTAGAGATCACTTTAGCACAGACCAGGCTTTTTAGAGTGAGGCAATGCATGGTTTGAAAGCCCCTTATGCTGTACACCAGCTCCCCCAGGGTCAAAGAGACTGTCATGAGTGCTCTGCCCTTAGCCCTAGTCATCAGTTGTATTTAATCTGTGACTTAGGAGGATTTGTGAACCCCACTTTCTCACATTTCTCAAGTTCACTGATTCTATGTGCCCATACATCCATGTGGTACAGCCTGCAATCCCAGTGCTTGCAAGGCTAAAAGAGCAGGATCGTGTGTTCAAAACCAACCTGATATACATAGCAAGATCCTGTCTCAAATACACAAAACTCACAACTTTAGCTTTTTATTTTACATCCATTAAGATGTGCTTAATTGCAATCAGTGTGCATGAAATCTGTTTTTCAAGTTAACCTCTAAGATCTGACAAAGAGACACAGAGGCCTGTCATCATCTACAATAAAACATACTGACAGCTTTAATGAGGGCAATCACCCTGTGCTAAGTGAGGATGAGGGTAGAGCATGTGGCTCATTTCTAGGAGGATAGGGATGCTGTTGATGGTACTAATACTTACCTTACACTAATCTCCAGTATTCTTTATACCTATAAATATCTGAATCTATCTCCTGATAACTCCATGTATGAGTATCTTAGGATTTTGAAATGAGTTATTTTTGTCTTTCTTTAGTTGAACAAGTCTCGGGGAGTGGCATTATAGTGATATTTTATTTATTTTTTAATAAATAAAGTTTGCCTGAAAGTCAGAGGGTAAAACTAAGCCACTAGAGGCCAAGCAGTGTTGTTTAATCCCAGGATTTGGAAGACAGAAGTAGATGGACCTCTGTAAATTCAAAGCCACCCTGGGCTATACAAGATCAATGCAGAAACAGATCCAGGTGGTGGTGGCTCACACCCTTAATTCCAGTACTAGGAAGCCATACACCTTTAATCCCATCACTAAAGGGGAATATAAAATGGGAAAAGACAGAGGCTCAAGACTTACTCTGCAGTTTCCCAGCTTGGTAGAGATAAGACTTCTCTAGTGGCTTGGCTGCTTTGCTTTTCTGATTTTTAGCTTGGACCCCAATATCTGTCTCTGCGTTTTTATTATTCGTGCTACATTTCATTTCTTAAGATAAAACTAGTTCTGTTGGGTATGCTGAACCACACCATTAATTCCAGCCTAGCCCTAGGGAGGTATACAGGATCTCTGTGAGTTCAAGGTCAGTTTGGTTTGTATAGGGTATTCCAAGCCAGCTGGGGCTTCATAGTGAATCCCTGTCTGGGTTCCATCACAATGTTCCACCAGATCACACTAGTTTTCCTTAGTGTGTTCTAGGCTATGGGACAACTTTCACACCATAAGTATAACTATATCCTTGCTTACTTTGTAGAATTTTTTTGGAAGGAAGATTATGCTATCAGCGACCACATGATAACCAGGCAAATGCCAAATTAAAAATGTCAAGAAAAGTGGCTCTCACTCTGTTTGCTATTACTTCTCAATGTGATGTAGACAAGCTGATAGAAAACCCAAGGTCAAAAGTGTATAGTTGGAGGGCTGGAGAAAGGACCAGCAGCGAGATCACATATTGTTCTTGCAGAGGACCCAAAATTGGTTCCCATCACCCACAGTGGGCCCTTTTAACTCCAGGTCCATGAGATCCAATGCCTTCTTCTTCTTGCCTTCATGTGCCTTGACTTCACATTTACACACACACACACACACACACACACACACACACACGTATACATAATGTAAAATAAAAGACAAATTTAAAGTGTAGAGATGGTATCTTAATTGCTCTTCTATTGCTCTAGGATACTGTCATCAAGGCAACTCTTACAAAAGAAAGCATTTATTGTAATCTTGCTTACAGTTTTAGAGGGCTAGTCCATGACCATTATTGTGGGAAGCAGACAGGTACAGCCCTGGGGTAGTAGTTGAGAGCTTTACATCTTGATCAGCAGGCAGCAAGCAGAGAGAGAGAGACTGAGCCTGGCATGGGATTTTTAAACCTCAAAGCCAACTTCCAATGCACAACAGAGCTTCACCAACAAGACACACCTCCTTCCCAAACACTTTCACTAGCCATGGACCAAGCATTCAAATATATAAACATATGAGAGTCATTTTCATTTAACCATAACAATTGCTAATGTACTCCATTTATCATGTTTTTTTTTAAAAAAGAAAATCCAAGAGCTTTAGAAATGCATGGAACTGGTATCTATTGTATTACCCTGGAGCCAGGCTATCCTCTCATGATTAAACTTGGTCTCCTGCAAGTTGCTTAGTATCTCGGGACTCAACTTGCTCACATACGAAAGCAGCATTTATAGCAGAATTAATTTCATAGTTGAGTGGCATCATCATTGAATAAATATATAAATCTGACATGCTAATTAATGTTTATATACTTACTTTCTATATTTAACTAGCTTGTACTGAATTAACTGATCTTATTTATTTTCACTTAATTTTTATGTCTATGCATGTATGTAGGCATGTCTATCTGTGTGTATGTACTTACAAATACAGTTGCCAAAAGAGGTCATCATATCCCCTGGAACTGATGTTACAGGTGGTTGTGAACCACTCTAAGTGGGTGCTGGGCATGAAACTTGGGTCCTCTGTAAGAGCAACAAGCGTTCTTGACTGATGAGCCAGCTCACCAGATGCCCACTAACACCATTCTTTAAAAAAAAAAAAAAAATTTCCACTGTAATGCTAGGAAGTAGTTGGTCATATACAGGTGGAAGTTATGGTTGTGATGTGAATTTCCCCCCAACAAGTTCAGGTCTTAGACAGTTGGCCCCAGTTTGTGATGTGATTTTGAGAGGTTGTAGAATATTTGAGCACAACCCA
This sequence comes from Arvicola amphibius, assembly GCF_903992535.2. Taxonomy (NCBI): domain Eukaryota; kingdom Metazoa; phylum Chordata; class Mammalia; order Rodentia; family Cricetidae; genus Arvicola; species Arvicola amphibius. Next base: position 114,858,130 of record NC_052052.2, read on the forward strand.
GCTGGCAGAAGCAAACATCTGGGAAATAAGCCTTGAGGTACATGGCCACTGACTACTTCCTGCTCTGCATCTACTTCCTCATCTAAAGAGGTGAGAACAGACAGCCTTGAGTTTCGGCACCACATCCTTGAGCCATTCCCCTTACCCTGCTTTCCCTAAAGCCATGAGCCAATCAAATCCTTTCTTCCCTTAAGCATTTACCCACAGAGAGAAAAGCAATAATTAATACAAAAATTTATTTTATTATTGACCAATTTCAAATTCTAAAGGAAAGACTTGCTAAAGATTTGTAAAGCTTTATTACTCTGCTGCTAATTTTTCACATAAATATCTTTATATTTCTTTCAGCATGCTTTCTGGGTTCATTTTCTGTTGCTATAACAGACCACCTGAAGCCAAGCGGTTTGATCAAAGAAAATTAATTAATTTCTTGCAGCCTTGGAAGTTGTTAAATCCAAGGCTGAGAAACAGCATGTGGTAAGGGGCAGTGTCCAGTGAGGGTGCTCTGCAGAGAACTGAGACAGTGGGGGGCAGGACGGCGTGAGAAAAGTAACCAGACAGTGCCCCCTAATAACAAAGCCAGTCCAGGGCAGAAACAACTGTTCAGTGATTAGGAGCCCTTACATTCTTGTGCAGGACCCAGACATGTTTCACAGCACCATAGTAACCCCAGATCCAGGGGATCTGATGGCCTCTTCTGATCCCTGGGGACAACGTCAAGCACATGGTGCATATAGACTCAAGCAGGCAAACACAGATAATGTGGGAGAGTCTTCTGTTTGTGTTGATTTCATTGGTTAATAAAGAAACTGCCTTGGCCCATTTGATAGGCCAGTCCTTAGGTGGGTGGAGTAGACAGAACAGAATGCTAGGAAGAAGGGAAGTGAGGCAGATGCTTCAGGCAGTCGCCATGATTCTTCGACCCGAGACAGATGCCATGGAGCCAGCCGCCAGGTCAGACAAGCTGAATCTTTCCTGGTAAGCCACCACCTCGTGGTGGTACACAGATTATTAAATATGAGTTAATCAAGATGTGAAAGTTAGACAGTAAGAGGCTAGAGATAATGGGCCAGGCAGTGTTTAAAAGTATACAATTTGTGTGTTGTTATTTCGGGGCATAAGCTAGCCAGGCAGCCAGGAGCTGGGCGGGACGAAAAGCAGGCCTGCCCGCAGCTCCTTCTACCACAGACACACATTAAATAAATAAACCTTAAAAAACAGTCGTTCCTGAAATCCCCTAAGAGTGCATTCATCCATCTGCCCACGGACTAATGGATGTTCATGGTTCAGAGACCTGAACTTAAAGATCCCACTTCTAAGTGTCATGAACCTATGACATCGAAAATTGAGTTTCTGAAACATAAAATTTGGAGACACATTTAAACTGCAGGTTATTTCTATACCACAGGCCATGGACCAAGGTGCCCTGTCATGTCATGTCATGACATAGGTAGTAGCAGACCTGCAATACTGTTATATGAAAAGATACTTCCAGACCCTGGGCTGGTACCAAACACTGCTCTTTCATTTAGTATCACTTGGAATTTTGCATATTTGAGATTTTAAGCTATTTTCCAACCTGCCTTAATTACATAAAACACTGAATGAAAATATCAAAGTCCCTAAGAATTGATAATTGGTGTCCAGGAAGACCTACCTAGGCTTGAGACCAAATATCATGCCAGGAAAAGAGAAGATGCTGGGTGTGTCTTTCCAAGAAGGAAGGTGACAACGGATGTCACTCCTGTCAGATCTCATTTCTCTAAGGATCCTGGACTGTATTTGTTCTGGCTCCGTGTCTTCCCTTCAAAAGCTTTCATAACACACACTGAAGCATCTTTTAACAGGCAGAGAAATGTCCTCAAAAAGTTTTTTTTTCTTTTTTTTTTTCCCAAAAGGAAAGATATCTTTTTGTCTGGGCTGAAAACCATTAGTTATCTTCATTTTAAGATTGTTCACCTTGGGCCATGAAAGAGAGAGGTGCTGGCTGGCTTTTAGCTCTTCAAAAGCTGGTGTGTTTTCAGTATTCTGGGTTCATCAATGACATCTTTAAATCTTGACCAAATGTGTGTTTAAATCTTGACCAAAGTGGGAGAGACTGCTGGTATTTTTAACAGCCCTTGATGATTTCAAAATCATTTGAAAGCACATTTCCTATCTATCCGGAGAATTAATTGTACAAAACCAGTTCTGACCCTCATCCTTAGAAACAAAAATGGAGATTTTGTTTATCAACTTGAGTTCTAACAGTCTCAACTTGAGATTCCTAACACTCGGCAAACATGCCACTGAGCGTCTGAGAGGACATCGACAGTGAGGACTAGAGCAGTGAACTTGAGTCTACTCAAGAGTCACCATTTGAGCCATGCAGCATTTGAATACAGTGTTGTAGGTGCATTTCCTGTGTAAAGAGAGGCCTTGGGGAGGGGGTTGCTAAGGGCATGCTATTCAAGGTTTCACTTGGTTCTGGCCTCCTCTCTTTCTTGCTCTCTGCTTCCTGGCTACAGTGGGTAAGCAGAATTTACTACAAGCTGCTGCTGACATGATATTCTTCATTAAAAATAAATTTAATTTTTTAATTTAGAAAAATTATCTATTCACACCACCATCCTGCCGCATCTTATTTTATTTTTATTTTATTTATTTGTGTGTGTGTGTGTGTGTGTGTGTGTGTGTGTGTGTGTGTGTACCTGCAGAGGCCAAAAGAGGGTGTCAGATTACTTGGAGCTGGAGTCATGGGTAGCTGTGAATCACTCAGTGTGGGTTCTAAGAACGGAACTGAGGCCCTCTGTAAGAACAGGAACCTGAGGCCCTCTGTAAAAACAGGAATCTGAAGCCCTCTGTAAAAACAGGAATCCGAGGCCCTCTGTAAGAACAGGAATCTGAGGCCCTCTGTAAGAACAAGAATCTGAGGCCCTCTGTAAGAACAGGGATCTGTCTTAACCACTGAGCCATTTCTTCAGCCCCCACCCCATCCCATCTTTACCCTGGAAATCACACTCTCTGCACTTGGAAGCTATCAATACTTTAAGGGAAACAGACATCGTCTCCCTTCAGGTTTTCACCAACGGATGACAGTTACAATTCTATACTGACTCTGACAGACTGCAGGACTGAGCGAGGATCCACAAAGTCTCAGCAGGGAAAGACATGAAACAAGGGCATCCACGACAGGGTTAGGCTGCATCATCTTCAGGCTTTGAAAAGTTCCTTCCACATCCTGGCCTGCTACCCACAACTCAGGGAGGCCACTGCAGGGCACAAAGCTGATGCACAGAATGGACAGGGCAGGTGCTCACACCATTAAGTCAAAGCTGAGCTATCTATGGTGCTGGGGGCAGAGGGGAAGAGGAAGAAAGAGAGAGAATGAGCAGCCAACTCTCAACTGGGCCAGCTCTGGGGAACCATAAGGAAGTTCTTTGCTTTAATGTTAGCAAGGAAAGAAACTGAGAGCAGCTTCATGCTTTTCATTTCCTGTGCCTGTTTTCCATAGCCCTTTCTGCTACAAAGGCAGCCTCCACCTTCGGCTCATTACCACACTCATCCTACTTACAGAGTGAGAGCCTTCCCAATTCTAGAACTGCAAGAGAAGCCAATTGAGATCCTCCAGCTAAGAGTGTTATAATGCCAATGTTTGGCAACACTCCCTGTGGAAGGGGGAGGGTAACAGAGATAACTAACCACTTTTTCCTCCACTTCTTAAAACACACATCTCCATTTCTCACTTGACTGAATTTAGCATTCTCTACTGTCAAGCCAATGACTAGGCTGTCTTTTAAAAATTCAGCTGAAGAAATTAGCATTTCATGGAGCTTTTAGTGTAATGCATTTCACAGTCTGTAACCTGTGGGTTCAACCTCCTGGGGTAACCATCCTGCCCAGCTTCTAGTGTTCACTGGATCGAGCATTTCATAATCATTATTGTGCCAACATGTTTGAAAGCCATGTTTTGTAAACTCCCTTCTGTTTCCTCTAGAATTTAATAAGAAGACAGTAGAATAATCTTGATGAAAATATTGTCCTGTCTTACCATCCTGACCTTCAAACACTGATAAAACAGAATAATGTTAAAATTTTCAGAAATTATTATGGAAATTAAATATCTTGGGAGAAGGGGGACAGAGAGAGGAATATTTTTCCTCTGATTTGTTTTCTGGCATGTGGGTTAACTCATTTTTCTTACAGCAAAATGTTGGCTCCAACTAAAAGGAGTGTTTACCCAAATACTGATTATCAACCGTGAATTCTGGCTTCTTCACAGTTGCTTTTGTGATCTGCACAAAGCAGAAAGCTGAAGTGATTACGACTTCATATTTCAGCAAGCTAACCTTGTGCAAACAAGAGCGAATGATTTGCACCATTATGCCCGGCTGTCCCTGGAAACACAGCACCCTACCGAAAACACTCAGAAAATGCATTCTTGATGAAAATTGAGTTTCTGTTTGCAACTGCAAGGACAGTTTTAATCTGGAACACCCATAGCAGTACAGAATGTCACGGGAGTCAAGATAAAGAGAGGAACAAGGCAAGGTCACACTCAACAAGTATGAGACGGAATTTGAGTGTGCGATGTGAGCTTATGCTTTGCTTATGTGTGTAAGTGTATGCATACATATGTGTCCATGGTATGCTCACATGTGTGTGCATCATGTGTCTATTGTATACATATTCATGTATGTGTGTGTGCCTATGTGTCTATCTGTCTCTGTGTGTGTTTGTATATATACCTCTGTGTAAGCACATGTGTGTTTATGCATGTATATGTTTGTATGTTTATGTATGCATGTATGGGTGTGTACATGGTGTATGTGCATGCTTGAGTGTGTATTTGTGTGTTTATGGGTGTGGGGGTGTGCATACATACATTTGTGTGTGTGTGTATCATGCATGTATGTATTGGCTAGAGGTCATCTTTATATGTCTATCCTCAGGACCCATCCATTCTTTTTTGGGACAGGTTCTTGCTCTGGGATTTGGGGCTATGTAGAATAGGCTGGCTTGCCCAGGGGTCCCAGGGATCCTTCTATTTCTGTTTCCCCAGTACTGAGATTACAAATGTATACCCACATACCTGGCTTTCTACTTGAGTCCTGAAACTTGAACTCAGGTCCCCAGATCTGTATGGCCAGCGCTTACCGACTGAGCTGTCTTTCTAGATCACGTGTGAGCATCTTCTGATATGCCATTCCTGCACATCACCATTTTGATTCCCAAGTATTCATTGCTCTTCTGGAGTCCCAGCATTGAGGTCAAGCACAGGCTATACAAGTTTTTACAATCTATCAGAAAATGAATTTTAAAAGCATCACACAATCACTCACTGCAGTGTAAGGTGGCGTGGGTGTGGTGTAAGATGTGTCTTCCCAAGTTTCCTGAACTGGAGACTCACTTGGCCTCCAATGTAAAGAGCTGGGGAATCTTTAAAAGTGGAGCACAATGAGAATTAATCAGGTCATCATTCTGAAAGGATTAATGCACTAATGAGAGAACTCTAGCTTCCTCCGGAGTGAGTTGTTACTGAAAGAAGGCTCCCAAATCTCTCTGACTCCCAATCTCAACATGTGATATGTTCACCCAACCATCACGAATGTCATTCCCAGCTCAGGTCTGCGCAGAAGCCTTAAGAAGGGTAAGATAAGTGAACCTCTTTTCTTTGTCAAGTACTCAGCCTCAGAAACTTTTCTTCAGTAGTAGAAAATGAAATTTGTCCTCGGGATCCCAGTACGGCTCCATTTAGGTTCCCAATCCTTGTAATTTCAATGGAAGAAGTCAGGTGAATCACACAGATGGCAGTACAGAAGATAGGTAGAGGAGTTCATTACAAAACGAAGGACAGCACACTCAACGGCAAGATTGGCCAATGGCCACAGAGGACATCTGCATATAGGAAAGTTTTATGCTTTTCCCTGTTGGGTTTTTTGTTGTTGTTTTTTGTTGGTTTGGTTGGTTGGTTGATCAATTGATTTTTTTTGTAGTCTATCTCATTTATCCAGGGTTTGCCATAAGCTCCCTATCTAGCCAACGATAGCCTCGAACTTAGGATCTTCTGCCTGTCTCTCAGGTGCTGTGATTATAGATGTGATCACATGCTCTGTTCTGTGCTCCTGCTGGATCTACTCCGGACATTGCAGAGTAGCTAGTATAAGAGGAGTCAGCTACAGCTATATGATTCCCTTACCGAAATTATGACCATAGGCCAGAAGAACACCTGATGGTGACTCAACTCAAACAGTCTGTCATCTTCATGAACTGTCAAAATTGAGGCTTTCTTGCCATTATGATGTGTTCATCTGAATCTAGTAGCTACATGCTGTTTTCTTTCTAAAAGAATGTTGTGAGCACTTAGAATTCTCACGGGTTATTCATGTAGCATGGGTCTAAGGCTCTCATGTCTGCAGTCTACTGGAAGTGGAGGTTTGGTTGAGATATAAATAATATTTCTTATGAGAGACATGTAAGTATATACTGAGAATTAAATTCTTCACTGTTCCTTGATGATCTAGAAAAACATATCTATTCTTGATCATTTATTCTTTTCTAATAGATGAGTAGTGGTTAATGGAGAGGAACTGGGAAGAATAGATTGAGCATAAACTGTAATCAAGGTAATATAGAGAAAAAAGTCTATTTTTTAATAAAAAAAGAAAAGCAATTTTTTATTTTTTGTGATAGGCCTCACTATGTAGTTCTGGCTATCCTGAAATTTGCTTTGTAGACCAAGCTGGCCTCCTCAAACTCACAGAGATCTACCTGCCTCTGTATTTAGAACATTGGAGTTAGGGGAATGTGTCACCAATTCTGACAGGAATTGTTTCCTTAAGTGATTAATTTTCACAGGACAAGCTCCTCCTGGAGGAAAGTGCACTCAACTTTCTGCGGTCCTTGGAGTCTCTCCTGTGCCAAGAGTTAAGTCTGGAAGAAACTATCATTCCTAATATAATGTCATTCATGCCAGGGACCTTAGTAAAAATATATAAAGTATATTTTGAAAAAATCATGGGAGAGAGATTATTAACTATTGGGTATTTTATTCTTTTAATTCTTTGTGATAAGAATGTACGAAAGTGGCCATGTGATGTTCGTAACAATGACTTATTTCCGATTTCTTTGTATCTATATGGACTAAGAAAACAATACAAAGGTAATCTTGCTTCCAGGCACTCTACTACCATGCAGGACTATGGTGCAATTAGATCTACCTAGGCTGCAAGTTTATCATACATTTAACAAAGATATGCAGACTGCCAAAACAAACACTGTGTACTAAAGCCATCAGAGAAATGAAGAATGGGACAGGGTCTGTTTGCCCAGAGTGTTTTCCATGTTATAAGAGGAATGAGGAGAAATAAATTTGGTGGGAAAATAAATTGATAAGAAAAAATAGAGGAGTTTTATGAATCAGCCTACATATGCATTATAGGTAATGTCCTTTTTCTACGAACACACAGACAAACACATAGATGTCTTTGTTAATACTGAACTCATTCAGATATATCAGATAGCCATCCTAACTGGGGCTAAATGTTAATATGGAAATGAGGAAAGTTTTGAAACCATCATATATAGAAGGCTTGTGAGGTTAACAGCAGAGGACACCTATACTGATTTAGTAAGGTAAGAATCCTGGGTGTGTCTCTGCAGTGCAGGTTATCCCAAAAGCCACACACCGGAGAGGTGTGATCATTGCTATGACAACATAAATAGTCAGGAAGCAGAGGGAGATGAATGTTGGTACTCAGAGCATTCATTCCTCCCTATCATTCAGGGCAAGACCCCAGCCCATGTGATGGTGCCACCCACTTCCAGGGTGTGTCTTCCCCCTTGTATTAGTTACTTTTCTATTACTCAGATAAAACATTGCAACCAAAAGTGACTTATGACACAAAGAATGTATATGGGCTCACAGTTCTAGAGAGATAAGAGCCCATATTAGTGGGGAATCATGACAGGAGGTAGGCATGGTGGCCAGAACAGGACACTGAGAACCTACATCTTGAGATGTGACTAGACTCAGAGAGCAAATTAGAAGCAATGCAAGGCTGTAAACCCACAAAGCCAGCCCTGGTGCAGGACATCCTCCACAAAGCTAAACTTCTTGAGGTTTCCATGACCTCCACAAGCTGTGCTGGTAACCAGAGACCCTGTTCTTATGGGAAACATTCTCATTCAGACTGCCCCAGTAAGATTTAAAGTTCAGATTCCCAGAAAACAGATGAAATCCAGCCTTGATGGTGGACATCTATAACCCTAGAGCTGGAAGGGTAGAGACTGGACCATCCTTGAAGCTCAGCAGCCAGCCAATCTCCCTGACCCAGTGAGTTCCAGGGTCAGTGACAGACCCTGGCTCAAAAAAAGAAAAAAGGTGAAGAGTGACTGAGCAAGGTAATCAACACTGACCTCTGGTGTATACACATATGTGACTTTCCACACACAAATACACGCATATATGAACATGTATATACCACATATTCAAAGCAGCAACTAAATAGATTTCTTTTTATTTCAACACTGGAAGCTTTTGATTTAATGGATTTAAATGTTAAGATCAATAAAAAGAGTCCATTTTATGCATCTATGCCATAAGCCTAATGAATCACAGATTTCAGAACATGACACATACCCAAGAAAAACGATGGCAGATGTTCTATAAAAATGAGTACACAACTTTATTTACAATATCCCCCAATATAGACAGACGCCACTTGTTCATTTCCTGGCTGCCCAGACTCAAAATAATCACACAGAATCTGTATTAATTGCAATACTGTTTGGCCAATAGCTTAAGTATATTTCTAGCTAGCTCTTACATCTTAAATTAACCCATTTCTGTTATTTTAAATTTTACCATGAGGGTCGTGGTTTACCAGGAAGTTTCCCACCTGTGGTTCACATATTTCTTTCAGCAGCTGCATGGCATCTCTCTGGCTCCATCTACTCTCTCTCTCTCTCTCTCTCTCTCTATATATATATATATATATATATATATATATATATATATATATATATCTTTTCCAGCCTGGCGATAGTCTGTTAAACCATTGGCCAAAAGCAGGTTTATTAATCAATAGCAATAAAGTATATTCACAGCATACAGAGGCGAATCCCACATCACTCCAAAGTTAAAAATTATCCAAATTTCCATCAAGACTGGAATGGATAAACAAAACATGGCATATCCACACCACAGTTCATTCATAAATAACATAAGCACAATACTAATTTTATCTACAACAATGAACCTTGAAAACATTATATCAAGCACAAGAAGGCAACCACAAAACATTGCATACCCTCTGTTCTATTTATCAGAAGTTTTATATAAAAAGTCAAATATAGAGAGATAGATAAGAGAATAGTGCTTGCCTGAGACTAGAGGGCAACAGGAAGAACACCGGTGCTAATGAACCTGGTTACTTTTCAGAGCAATGTGAATGTTTTAACTTCTTCTTTGGCTAGTGATTATGTAACTGGCCTGGCAGGGATGTAGGTTTTCTAAACAGATACACCCCTCCCTCTGGCTATCAGTCTCTTTGAATAAAGGACCCCAGCAAACTAGAATTTCCCCAGGAATCTCACCCTAGAAAAAGAGAAAACCTAAAGTTTGAGCCAGCTTGAGGGAGAAAGGAAACAGAACCAGCATTTGTTAGGTCATCTTACAGAAAAAGTCAATGACAGGTCAATACTCCCTACCAGGACTACTAAGACTTGTGTAAGTATGGCTTAGGCTTAAACCTTAAGGCTACTTCAGAACCCCAAAGATGGACTTATGGGGTTTACTGGGTCTCTTTGACCCTCTTCCCAAAGTAGCTGTATTGAATAAATTTTCTTTTTTTTTCCCACTATTAACATGCCTGTTTTAATTAGCTTATTGAAAACAGGTAGCCAAACTGGGCTTGCTGGGTACCTAAAGCACAAGTCTGTAGATATATCTAAAACCATTCAAGTATATATTTTAAACACATAAATATCATGGTATTAGTCATGTCACAATAAAACTATGAAAATTACCACGGAAGGCCAAGCCACCTCAGTTTCTGATTCCTTTCCTTTTCTTTATCTGCCATTTGAGTCCAAAGGCACTTTGTTCTACCTCAGACTCCATCTCTTTTCCCCACTTGAAACATCTTCATTACATCTCATGGAAGTCAAGGTCAGCCACAAACAAACTGCTTCCTGACTCCATGCTCCTTCCACGTGCTCTTCAAACTCTGCCTTCTCTAAAATCACACTTTCCCTGGATCACTTTCCCTTGCAAGGTCTCAGAGAGCTGTTATTTTATGTGTGTTCTAAGCTTCAAGATCTGTGGGTTTCCTAAATTATCATTCTTCTTAAGTACCTGATGAAATTTTTTAAAATAATGTACATTATTTAAAGTATACATACATTACAATCTGTAGGCCTGTGGCTAATGCTACATGTTCTGAGAACAGATGCCACCAGTATAAACATCCATGTGGACACCTTGGCAGAAATGGAGATATTCTCAATAGACACCTGTACCCCTCCTTTTGGCCATTAGACTATTAAAGTAATAGATCCCAAGAAATGAAATTTCCCCAGGAATTTAAGGCTGGGAGCCAGAAAAGGCCTGGGAGCCTCGTGAGGAGCCTTGTAAGTCTCAGGGAGGCTAACACAAGGGAGCCACGGGGAGAGTTCTCTTTGGGAAAATAAATGTCACACAGTTCTAACAACTCGCCAGACCACCTTGAAAGAGGGACTCGAGCTGAGACAAGGTACTGCTATACCTTGACCAGTATTGCTTAGTTGTGTGTATCATTTGCCTTCCATTTAAACCAAAGTCGGCTGAAAGATGGGATTCATTGACCCACTTTCTTCAATCTTCTTCCCAGTGTGGCCACGCTGAATAAATCTCCCTCCCTTATTTTTCACTATCTTTTATCTTTAATTGGCCTATTGAGGATGATGCCGAACCTAGCTCGTTTCGGCTTCCCAGGGCCAGCAGGTCTTAACTCTATCAACTTCTATAATATCAGCCTACAATCAGCTTCCATTCTCATCCCAGCCTAAGCCTCACCCCAGCAACACAGATACAATCTGTACATGAAGAATAAGTTCAGCTCAGCTGTACTTCTCAGAACAGCCTGCTTCTTGTCACCCAAAGCTTTTTTGTGACCATCCATGAGCCATCACACAACTTACCTCTGAGATGGCAAAGTCAGCAAATAGGTTCCCACCCATCCTGGAAGCTGACACAGGAGTTTAGGCACAGAACTTCCATGTCCTGTGTATCCACTATATAGTCTAGAAAGTCCTTCCCACTCCAAATGACTTTCCCTCTTGAATACATAGAATCTTACTCAGAAGAGAGACCCAGAGCAAGTGGCAGATCAGTGCTGAGCCTCGCAAACTTGAAGTCCAGACTAGGAACTAACTCATTTATCTCAGCCTGAAGATGCTACTTTCTTTCTACTACTTCATGAGCAAACATATCTATAAGATTCTGGGTTTGGGCTAAAGAGGACCAAGAGCCGGGCAGTGGTGGCGCACGCCTTTAATCCCAGCACTCGGGAGGCAGAGGCAGGCGGATCTCTGTGAGTTCGACACCAGCCTGGTCTACAAGGACAGGCTCCAAAGCCACAGAGAAACCCTGTCTCGAAAAACCAAAAAAAAAAAAAGAGGACCAAGAGACGGGTGCCCTTTTTATGATACAGTAACTAGAAGGAATGTTAATGGCATAGACAGACAGACAGAAGAATGACTAGGGTTCCTTTCTTACAGGTTTAGGAGGAAGTCGGGTAGAAATGAGGTTGAGAAGATTCCTTTGCACCCTCAGTTGGCTGTTGTTGGGATAACCAGTTACTGATCAATTAAAAAAAATGTCAGGTGGTAGAAAAACATTCTTTGTGACTGTTCATTACCTGGGTTTGGTAGGGTGGGAGGCCGGGGGAGAGTCTAGAGCAGTGGTTCTCAACCTTCCTAATGCTGTGACCCTCTAATCAGTTCCTCATGTTGTGATGACCCCAACCATAAGATGATTTTCATTGCTACTTCATAATTGTAATTTTGCTACTATGATAAATCATAATATAAGTATCTGTATCTTCCTATAGTCTTAGGCAACCCCTGTGAAAGGGTCATTCCATCCCCAAAGGGGTCACAACCCACAGGTTAAGAACTGCTAGTCTAAAGAAGCAAGTGACTGTGATTCTGGAAACCAAAGTATTTCAGTTTCTGGAATTTTCACAGTTCAACTAAAAAGGATGAACTTTAGAAAAGGCACAGTCATGTCCAACAGTACTCATGACACAAATCTAGCCTATTGACTTGTTTGAAAAGAGAAATTTCTTTTATCTTAGAACTTCAGTCGACAATAGGAGACCACAGGGAAGATTCATCTGCAACCACCATCCTTAAGCATCCTTTAATCTGCTCTCTCAGTTTGTCACCGGTTTTGCAAATGCTTCTTGGTGTTATGAATCAATAATAAAAGATGTAAAACTGGTCCTCAGATAGTAAAACAAGTGTCCATAATCATAATCAGAGAAGTGAACATTAGGATCACAATGAGATAGCATTTTTCTCTTATCGGGTCTCAAAAAAAACATGAAAGTATATTCTTTTGTAGGGCCAGTGAGGGAGTGTGTACTGTGTTTCAATCCAGCAGCCTGGGTTTCTGGGTCTAACCTGATCACTAACCCACCATAAACTACATAAAAATAAGTATAGTGCATATTAAATACAAGACATTGGAATGATGTTTGTAAGTGCATATCCATTATACGTGATTGTCGTAGTTAATCTGCATTTGTTAACTGCATAGGCTTAGAATGCCAATAGAAAGACACCTCCGGATGTGTCTGTGAGGATATTTCCAGATAGTTTAAACTGAAGAGGGAAAAATATTCTCTGAATGCAGGCAGCACCACCCCATGGGTTGAATCCCAAACAATAAAATGGAGAAACTAAGTCAAGCACCAGCCCTTGTGCCTCTGCCTACTGACTGCAGGTGCAGGTGTGACCAGCTGCCTCATGCCCCTGTCAACTGCAGGTGCAGTGTGACCAGCTGCCTCATGCTCCTGCCAGCTGCAGGGGCAGTGTGACCAGCTGCCTCATGCTCCTGCCAGCTGCAGGGGCAGTGTGACCAGCTGCCTCATGCTCCTGTCAACATACCTTTCAAGTCATAATAAACTATACCCCCAAACTGCAAGCCAGAATTAAGCCCTGCCTCCCTTAAGTAGCTTTTGACAGGTATTTGTCATAGCAACAAGGAAAGAGACTAATACAATGAGAGAAGGAGCTAACACACTGCTCTTACATAGAAAATCCATTGAATACCTGATGGTGAATATACTACATTTCTGTAGACCTGTGGGGGTGGGGGGTAAGGGTGAGGGACCAGTGAGATGGTTCTATGGATAAAGGGGTTTGCTGTCAACCAGAGTTTGGTAGTCAGAACTCACATGGTGGAAAGAGAGAAATGACTCCCACAAACTGTCCCCTGGTCTCCAGACAATGCAACACACACACACACACACACACACACACACACACACACCATAAACCAACTTTAAAGAGATTGGAGAAGAGGTCCAGGAGCTGATGACCAGGTGTTTGCTGTGACACACTGTTGGGGCAGCTGGCCCAATCCCTGCATTCAGGGGCGTGGCTGCTCCAGCGGGGTAGCATTGCCCTTTAAATAGGATTGGGGGCCGGAAGGCAGCCCCGTTCTTGGCGCTCTCCCCCATGTGAGAATTAGCCAATAAGAGGCTGAAACTATGGGCCAGGCAGTATTTAAAAGAATACAGTTTCCGTGTAATTATTTCGGATAAAGCTAGCCGGTTGCTGGGAACTGGGCGGCGGGAACGCAGCCACGCTGCTCCTTCCTTCTACAGATTGGCGCTCCAACGTGGTGACTAAATCCACTTAAAAACCCGAGAGGGCTTTAAATAAAGGAGAGAGAGAGTTTAACACAGCTTTTTGCTATTTGCTAGGACGTGCCATAGAGAGATTTCCTGTTTCGGCAATAGCGGCAGAGAAAAAGCTGAGTCATTTTAAAACGCCGCTTCCTGGTGCTGTGCCGCCAGCACGAACTCTGGCTTTAAAGCATTTCAATGGCTTTTATAGGACTGGATATTTGTGTTCCCGCGTGGGATCGGAAGGAGAGTGCACTGAGACCGGTCCAAAGGCTCAGAGATCCCTGCCTGCACCTGGGCAGATGGCGGAATCAGGCTTAGGCAGGTGGAAGAGCATGGCGGATTCCTGCCACAATACAGAGAGATGTTTTCAGACTGCGCAGTGCTCTGCATGTCAGATTTGGCTGTAACTTGGATGAAAAGAGTTTTTGTGCTGCACGCTCAGTCTCAGAGTTAAAGTGCTGAGTGCGGCTCCTACCTGGCGGCCCCAGAGCTAGTAGAAAATGGTACATCCTCCATTTTGAAATTGGAGAGAGGTGGAGCCAACATCCAGAGCAGCCTGCAGCTCTGCAGCTCAGAGCTGCAACCGATTCAGAGTCACAAGCGGCTCAGCTATGTTGGACTGGGCGTGGCAAGCCTGCAGTACCTGTTTTTGACCTAGGAATGTCACAGCTTAGATTCTTAAGTGTGTAGCGATTTAAAAGCACAAAACAAAAGTGCTTCTGGATAGTAAAAAAATTACAGATTCACAATAGGAAAGATTCAGACATAGAAGGCCTTTAACTGGGTCACAATGTTGGATAAATGTACGTAGGCTTGAGAGCGAAAGAGAAGAAAAAATATAGAAAATAAAGTTAATGCCTTTAAAAAAAAAGGGTAAAGTCTTTAAAGAGACAGAGTACAGATAGTTATAGATTAAAAGAAGTAAAGTGATAGAGTAAAAATAAGCCACGTAAAAATGGAAAATTCACAGAGAGTCTGGATTATGTATTTTGTTGTGTTTTCTTTGATTTTTTTGACTGTAAAGGAGCTAAATACAGAGAGACATTTCATTATATGGGCTGCCAGTCTAGACCAAAATGGACATTTTAATGGTATGACTTCAGGATTTGGATCTAAGAACATGATGCTTTGGAAAAGAGTTTCTTCTTTTGTTTTCACAGAGGACGAGACTCTGTGGATTGCTTCTATCCCAATATGGTATGATAGACCACGCCCTCCTGAAAGGTTGCTGTGAACATCTTCAAAAAATTACTTCACTCAACTGCCAACTGAGAGGAACCTAGCACACAGGTTATACCATGAAAGACCTAAATAACAACGCCCCCACTCAGCAGGAAGCAGTTTGGAGAGAAATAACTGTGCCCACATTCCCAAATATTGTTTATAAATGTTCTTTTACATTTAAAGGGGGATATGATATAGAGATGAATAATTTGCAATGGTATGGATTTTAAGGTCAATTTGTTATAAGTATATGTATTTCTGATCTTGATTAAGCTATTTTGATTGTGTAGTTCATTTTAAAACTGTAATGTATAATTAGGAAATATAGGTTGTTAATGGATAATCATTGATAATAGTTAAGCTTGTAGTCATGTTATTAGATTTTCTAGATATGTAGAGATATATTTCAGTTAGATAGACATTCTTCATATCTTTCAAAGACTGCAGAATATGGCATTTAATGTTTTAATAACTTAGGGTTTTTCATGACAATGAGACACGTCTGCTCCTGGCAGCACCAATCTACTTCGAGAGGAAGATGGGCATCGAAGAGGCTACTTATGGAGTTTGTTAGCCATTTGGGCAAGAAACTGCTCTTGCCTGGACTGTTGCATAAACTGGACACAAGGAACCACAGAAAGAGGACTGCTGAACTTGCCTAAAGTTGAGATGGCCTTTTGGGGTTCCTGATTCATTAAAGAGTCTGCGAGACGTTCTGCAGGACACAGCAGAAAGTGACTGAACTGTCTTTGGAATTTTTCTGCTTCATGGAAATGTCTGCTGGATACTGTGGGCCTGAAGGCTGAAGATGGATGCCCCAACGGTACAGAGGAACTTTGGGTGACTGTCTAGGCAGCGAGTTGTCTCTGTCATTTCTAGAGTTTGAAAGTTACAAATGACTTGTTTACTTAGGTAATATTATATCCTTCTGGAGTCTTTGATGGAGTTGAAGAATAAATAGATAGTTATAGATTTCCTTAGTTATGATAAAAGATAAAATAGATTTAAATATTGTAACTGTAATACTTGCTTGATAACTGTTTTGTTATATGTAATTTTGCTATGTTAAAGTTGAAGCCTTTCTTTTTTGTTTAAACAGAAAAAGGGGAAATGATGGAGGAGAGTTATCTGTCTATGTTTCTTTCATTGGTTAATTAATAAAGAAAACTGCCTTGGCCCTTTAAGAACAGAAAATTAGGTAGGTGGAGTAGACAGAACAGAATTGTGGGAACAAGGAAGTAGAGTTGGAGAGACGCTTTAGGCAGTCGCCATAGGAGACTCCATGCTGCTCCTCTCTGAGATGGACGCAGGTTAAGATCTCTCCTGGTAAGCCACACCTCGTGGTGCTACCCAGATTACTAAATATGGGTTAAAGGAAGATGTGAGAATTAGCCAATAAGAGGCTGAAACTATGGGCCAGGCAGTATTTAAAAGAATACAGTTTCCGTGTAATTATTTCGGATAAAGCTAGCCGGTTGCTGGGAACTGGGCGGCGGGAACGCAGCCACGCTGCTCCTTCCTTCTACAACACACTGTGAGGAAAAGCTAATCAGTGTACAAATGATTATCAAAATTCTTTATGTACAAGCAGTGCAGGGAATAAACTTGCCTGTGTTTGTTCATTTGTGCAAATAAATACAGGAAGTATGTAATCGAAACTAAGGAGCCAGTTTGCCCGCGGAGGAGGTGCTCTAATGGAGCAGGAAGAAGGAAGGAATGGGAATGAGCGGTGACAATTCTTGTTTGCAGAGTTCTAACCTTTCAAACCTTAATTATGTTCCACACACAAGATGTAGAAATAGATAAACTCAAGCAGGATGCCAGAGGCAACACGCAGACTAGGACAGAGCCCACATTGACAAGGTGAGGGAAAAGAAGACGCGACCTAGGTCACAGTGGAAAACAATGTGTTGATTAAATATCATAAGGCCAAAAAGAAAGATTTTTATGTGAAGTTGCTACCTAGTGAGTAACTTTGCTTTTTACAAGGGAGTGGCTTAGAAATTCTGAAAACAATGTATGTCCACGGAAGGACTGAACAAAGAAGGAAACAAACAGGATGGTGAGAGCCAAATATACCTGTGCTGGGAAAGCAAGGCACACACTTCCTATACACCACATGCTTGTTTGGGTTTGGGATGCATGAGTGGGAGGAAGAGTACTTCTTTCATTGTATATAAGTATATCCTGTGTAATGACAAAGGGAAAAGAGGTAGTTTGTAGTCAAGAAATCCAACAGGGGACTGGTGAGAAGGCTCAGCAGTTAAGACCATTTGTTCTTTTCAGAAGGCCTGGGTTCAGTTCCTATTACATACATGGTCGCTCACAAACATCTGCATCTCCCATACCAGGGCATTTATGAACCTCTTCTGCTTATGTAGGAACCGCACATGAATGATGCACAGACATAACATGCAGATAAAACACCCAAAATAAAATAAATCTTAAAAACTTACTTTTTTAAGAAATAAATTCAATAGGCTCCACCCTAGCCAACTGATCAGAGTGGACATCATAGGTTCTAAGGCAGGCTGACAACAAAGTTCCAGACACAATGCACAAAAATAACAGCAGTTCTGTGACATTCCTGGAAAATGCCCAACCCTGATCTCAAATTAGAAAACTCTAGAGGAGTAGAGGTTTGAGGACATTCTACCAATTCATTGATTAGCACTTGGTGGTGTCAAAGCTGGACAGAAATCTTGGTAGGTATAGTACTACAGTATGAGCAAAAGGATGCCAGCTTTATTAAAAAAAAAAAAGACCCTGAAGGAAAAAAAATCCAGGCATAATGGCACACCTGCATAATTCCAGCACAGGTGGGGTGGGGGAGCAAAAGCAGAAGGACCCCTGGGACTCATTGACTGGCCAGCCAAAGAAAATGTCTCAGGCCTCAAAAAAGCAAAGTGGACTATTTCTGAGTAATGACACCTGGACACCTGCGATTGTTCTCTGGAACATACATGTACGCACACACACACACACACACACACACACACACACACACAACACAGAAAGTGTTACCAATAACTAGGAAGGGCTGAGTCATTATAAGCACCTGAAAAGAAGAAGAACAATTATCAACTCAAGAACAAGGTAAGACTGTGTAATAGATGCAGGAACAAAAGGACAAATTGAAACAAGGTCCATAGTTGTGTTTATGCAACAATGTCAATGCCCGTTTTCTGGGTTTGATAATCATGCTGTGGTAACATCCAGTTGCCACATTTTAAGTAAACTGAAGGCTGTAAAGAACACTCTGGAAATCAAAAGGTAGTTTCAAGTAGGAATATAGCTTAGCTTCATCATGCTGGAAAATGTGAATTTTTAAAGGTAGTTTACTCTTTTACACTCTGATGATTATTTGTGTTTAAGAATTTTAGAAACTGCTGGGTGATGGTGGCACATACCTTTAATCCCAGAAGCAGGTGGATCTCTGAGTTCAAGGCCATCCTGGTCTACAGACTGAGCTCCAAGATAGCCAGTGCTAAACAGAGAAATTCTATCTTGGAAGATAAATTAATTAAATAAATATATAAAAATAAAGAAGAATTTTAGAGACTAAGCTCAAAACTCGGCAGGGTGGAGTGAGAAAGATGGGGATAAAGCCTGTGCCCCAGCTAAAGAGAGCAGAACCATTAGAATGGCCACTATGAACTGTCAGTAACATTTGTAAAGGGGAGACTTCAAAGTAATGTCAGAGGATTTTACTATGCTATCAAAACCTGGAAGTGTACTACAAGCTCTCAGCACTGTAGCTACAGAGCTTGGCACAACGTCTGGTGTAACATTAGTGACAGGCTTGTGGGGGTTTCTGTCCAGCCCAGTTCCCATGGCCGTTTAGCCCCAAAGAAGCACACAGAAGTCTACATTAGATACAAACTGATTGGTTCATTAGCTCAGGCTTCTTATTAGCTCTTATCACTAATATTAACCCATTATTCTTATCTATGCTAGCCACATGGCTTGGTAACTTTCTCAGTGGGGCAGGTCACATCCTGCTTCTTCCGTGGTCTGGGCAGGACTGGGGAGGAATGGGCTTTCTCCTTCCCAGCATTCTCCTGTTCTCATCATCCCGCCTCTACTTCCTGTCTGGTTGACCGGCCTATAATTCCTGTCTGGCCAATTAGCGTTTGTTTAAAATGTAATTGACAGAATACAGACAATTCTCTCACACCAATCTGATTCTCTATTAAGATAAGAGCCAACACATAAAGGCCCCATCAGCTCTTATAACACATCTATGTGCCTCTATTCATCCTGTTCAGCATTGCTTTGGGGAGAAATACAAAGAGATGAAATCCAGAGGATAGTCATACTTTAGGGATGAAAACACAGTGATGTTGGTCAAGCATCAACTCACTTGGGTAGCCTCTGACCCCATCTGGCCCAGGTCACTTCCAGGCTTACCCTTGACATCCTGCCTTAGAATGCCACAGCATTGGTGGGGTACAGGAGCACACCAGTAAGTTGTCTATCCACACCTATACTGAGTTCAGTCAAGTATCACAGAAGCAGCAAAGAATATCACATCCATTTTTGAGATAGAGATAGAAAAGATCTAGACAGAGCGCAGTAAGAGAAGAATCCAAATTGGATGAGAGTTAAATTCTATCTCAACCAAGTGAGTCATGGACACCTTAGCTATGACAGTTTTAATTGTCAACTCAGCACAATCTAGAACCACCAGGGAAAGTAGTCTTGATGTGGAATTGTCTAGATCAAGCTGGCATGTGAGCATGTCTGTAGAAGATTATCTTGATTGTGTTCAGAGTCCTGATGACCTGCCCATGGTAGGTGGCACTGATCCTTATGCAATCCTGAACTGGGTAAGAGTGGAAAAATCTAGCTGCATGCATGCAAGTATGCCATGTTCTCCAGCAGATAGGGCTGAGGCAGAGCCCATCCAGCGATCTCTCCTGGGGAGGAACACACACTGAGTAGGGAGACTGTCGAAGCAGGAACTCACTTTATTGCATCAGGGCAGGAACTTATATAGAGCTGAGGTAGTGGGCTGGAGTCTTGGGGTGGGGGTGAGGTGGAATGAAGACTAAGGGCCAATAATATCTTTCCACATCAGCAGTGGGTAGGCAGAGGCAGACCTAGGTCAGATTGTGCTGGGTCACTCCTCTCCAAACTCGTTAGGCTCAGGAAGTTACACTGGGCCTCACCAAGCTCAGGTTAACCTTAGGAAGTTACACTGTGCTCAATGAGGATGAACACAAGCGTGCATTTATTTTCTCTGTTCTTATCTGTGAACATGACCAACTACTTCATATTCCTGCTATTGTTACTTCTCCATGGTGACAGACTCTAACCTGGAATTATGAGCCAAATAAACTATTCTTTCCTAAGTTGCATTTGTCAGGGTGTATTATCACAGCCACAGAAAGGAAACTAAGGGAGTAACTCATACCTTACCTGTCCCTCTTATACAGCAGAGCAGGAGTGATGAGGGGCTGTAAAGGTTCAATTTTCAATATTCAAATTCTCATATCTAAGTCTATCTCAAGAAAACCCTCACAAAATGTTTGCATAGCCCTCCTCTCCAGTTCTCTTGATTGTCAGCCCCCTCCAATTTCCACCATCCTTTGTCTTGCTACATAATTATTTTATCTGTGAATATTTGATGACAGTTTGCAAGAAATCCATTTTCAAATGCTCTTTTCAGAATGTGCCTCTGAGTTTAATAACCTTAATGGGCCAGCCTATTTTTATGCTGAACAGATCAAAGTCTTGTTACCCACTCAAGTGTGCTTATCTGTTTAGAATCACAGGCTCAGCAAGAAGAGTCGCCTAAAGTCCTCCATTTTTTCAGCTATAATTGTGATATTTATTGACGAATAACTTCAAAAGTTAAAGTTTTAAATAACCTTGGAACTCTAACTTTTTCCCCCTAGAATAATTTTTAAATTTTGTAACTTTAGAAAGAATAACCACAAACTCTGTATCTTTATACAAATACAATGATTGTTAAGTATGATATTGCAACAGATTGCATTTGAAAATGAAGTGTTTTTTCATCCACAAATTAAGATAATTTGAATGGGTTAATTTATTCTTTTTTATTAAGTATAACAATTTGATCTGGTCAGATGGCTCAGCAGGCAAAGCCATTTATTGCCAAGCCTGAGAACTTGAGTTCCCCTGGTAGAAAGACAGAACTGACTCCTTCAAATTGTCCTC
This sequence comes from Arvicola amphibius, assembly GCF_903992535.2. NCBI lineage: Eukaryota > Metazoa > Chordata > Mammalia > Rodentia > Cricetidae > Arvicola > Arvicola amphibius. Next base: position 114,879,417 of record NC_052052.2, read on the forward strand.
TAACTTTCAAATACATGCCAGAGCACACATGCTCTCACAGACACACATAACATACACATACATGAATAAAAATGTTTGAGGCTGGGGTTGAAGATCCCAGATACAATGCTGGTCTAATTTATATGAGGTCCCAGATTTTATTCTCAGTACTGCAAAACAAAATTAACAACTTTAATATCTGGTTAGTAAGACATACATAAGCACACACACATCACACAAACACACATATTCAAATGAACTTACTACAGTGACTATTTTATGACTCTTTTATGCAACTCGTAACAAATCCTGAGACAGAGATGAATGGGGGAGTGAGGGTCTAGATGATAACATGAGTTACAGGAAGATATTGAGGATCAGAAACTAAATCTAAGATATAAATACTGACAACCAGGATCTTGGGTAACTATGGAAAAATTTTAATCTCTCTCAATCTCTGTCTCTCTGCATTGTGTGATATTTTGTTTTTGTTCTGACAAATAAAGCTTGCCTAGAGATCAGAGGGTGGAGCTAGTCACTAGTTAACCATAGAGCTCTGGAGGTCTGTACAGACTGGAGACAGGAAGTGATGATGAGGAGACAAAGACAGGATCTTGGCCCTTTCAGTCTGTGGATTCTGAGAGTTGAGAAGTCTCTGGAGTCTGCTTCTCTGCTTCTCTTATTTCCAGGCAAGCTTTATTTGTCAGAACACAATAATAACACTGTAGTTGTTGCTACTGTCTGTTGTGTGATCCCTGTTTCCCAGAGGGCAGGGCATTAGAAGACACAGAGGCAACAACACAGACTCTGAGAGATTCCAATACAGAAGTTCTTTATTGTAAAAGGGTCAGGGATTTTTTATGGGGGTAGGGAAATTAAGCTGTTGTAGGAATGTTTTTGGTTGGTTGTTTTGAAACTGGCTGTCACTGCTGATGTGTTGTGAATACATGACATTCGTTATCATGCTTTTGGTCCACTGACAGACTGTTTTGGCCAATTTTGATTGTTCAATGTGAGTTTGCATGTGCTTGTTTGTGCTTGCACTATTGCCCTGCCTCATCTCACCTTTTTTATATTATTTTTATTGGGTGACCTAGTGGAAGTTATATATTTTTATTACCCCACTTTGGGTAACCTCCCCCCAACATTTTGGGCTGTGCTTGTCTTAGGCTGGCCTGCTGGACAGGTTTTTACTCATGTTTGACTACTAGTCTTTGAAGGATTGGGTCCCCAGAAGGTCCCAAGAAGTCAGAAGCAAGGGGATACTTTGAGGAAAACTAAGGCTTTAAATGGTCTCTTGTATTTGTGTTGGCCTAGCATGGATTACCTCCCTTGGAGGTTTTGGTGCATTACACTTCACAGCCATTGACACCTGGAGTGTTGCCTTGTTCACCCGCTGTTGTCAGGAATTAGCTGTAGGAGACACTTAAGCAGAAATATTAGAACCACCACCATTCTTAGCTGTAGGAGACACTTAAGCAGAAATATTAGAACCACCACCATTCCTCCCATAAGGTACCATGCAACAAGTTTAGAGCAGTCTAGCAGGAAATTTATGTGCTCTCATTCTTGGCCAAAGAATGTGGTAGACAAATTCAATGGCTCAATTCGTGTTAAGTTGCATAGGTTCTGATTAAATGTTCACAGCTGGGCAAGGGTAAACCAGGTAAAAGCTTGTGCAAATTTTGAGGGAACAAATGAAATTGCTGACGGAGGAACCTAGCCTGTTTCAGCAAAGGCAAGGGCACTGTCATAGTCGTAATTAGGTCATCTGCTCTGTGGTTGCCTATTGCTAGCATTCCTAGCAGCCACATATGAGACCTGATATGGTATATAAGATAGGGGTATCCTCTGGACTGCATGATTTTGGAGATGGAAACCTTTGGGACTTAAATTTTGCAAAAGATAGTATTTTGCATGTCTGTGTGCCAAGACTCAAAGAAACCAGTCTTACTTCTCTCTTGTAATTCCACAATTAGACGTCTGCTAGCTTCAATTGTGGTTCTTTTTTTTTTTTTTTTCGAGACAGGGTTTCCCTGTAGTTTCTAGAGCCTGTCCTGGAACTAGCTCTTGTAGACCAGGCTGGCCTCGAACTCAGAGATCCGCCTGCCTCTGCCTCACGAGTGCTGGGATTAAAGGTGTGTGCCACCATCGCCCGGCTCAATTGTGGTTCTTAAGTGTGCCTTTTGTAGGCCCAGATCCCAGCCCAGCTCTTTGTAGTTGCCATTGCTGAGCTTGGAACTTTACCTTGCATACAGTACAACATCACTGACAAACATAAGAAGTTATAGTGACTAGGTACAAAACCAGCATCATTAGAACTCGCCTTGGAGAAGTAAATAGAAACAGAAAAGGAAGACTATGTGGCCAGTGTAATGGATGTTCTCTGGTATACAGGGTCCCATTGCTTTCTGTTCAGCTCTGGTCTCATTACTTCCCTTTGTAATAGGTAATATTTAAGTCACCACAAGACTCTAAATGCTGCTTAGTCAGGCTGAATGTAAAATATTTTAATAACCATCTGCAGGAAATACATGAGATATTTAACTAAGTACATGTCAGACTATAAGTATTTGGACTCCATGAATATATAAACAGTCCCAGATCTGTATTTTAAACAAAATATCTTTCCTTCCTTCTTTACTACTCCCTGTTAGGGGGATTAATGGTAGATATCAGTTGACCAACATTCCTGTTACATTAAATAGGAAAGGTAACCAAGTTATAACAGTAATACATGTATAGAAATCAGAGATCCACAGAAATAATATAGTTAGATTAAACTAAAATTTCAGAGAGAAAGAAAACTCTGGAATGTGAGATATATCCAGCAAGAAAACAGAGTCTACAAAACACAGATGTTGTAACCACTTACTTGGCAAAACTGTGGCAGGCAGGCAGCAAGGAGACTTCCAGGATTCAAACTGCAGCAGTGTGGTGTGGGAGATCCTTCTTTCTCTGTGTTGTTTTTATTGGTTGATGAATAAAGAAACTGGCTTAGCCTATAGCATGGGAGGAGGAAGGCAGAGTCAGAGAGAAGCCATGTAGCCCCTGCTGGAGACAGATGCTGGAAGGAACTTTACCTGGTAAGCCACACCCACATGGCAATACACAGATTAATAGAAATAGGTTAAATTAATATGTAAGGGTTAACAAATAAGAAGCTGGAGCTAATGGGCCAAGCAGTGATTTAAATAATACAGCTTCTGTGTAATTATTTCAGGGCTAAGTGGCCGGGAACTAATAAGCAGCCTCCTCCTACAGCAGTAAGTCCTGGACTTGCTGCTCTTGCTAGCTGAAGCCTCTATTCATGTTGTAAAGACCCTGGAATAGATTAAATGAGGCCACTATAATTACCCAGGATCACCCCCTTGCATAAAGTCAAATGATGAAGTACTTTTCACAATGCCCCAGGTTTTTTGTTTGATAGAAGACTGAAGTGTGTGTATGTGTGTGTGTGTATGTGTGTGTGTGCCTGTGTGTTCACATGTATGTGCTAATGTGCATATCACAGGTCAACATTAGAAGTTGAACCCTGGTGCCATCTGTCTTACTTTTGGGGACAATGGCTTTTGGTTACCTAGAACTCCCCAAGTAGTCTAGACTGGCTGGCCTACAGATCCTCTTGTCTCCACCTCCCAGTGTTGGCATTACAAACATATCACACCACGCTCAACTTTTTAACTAGGTGTTGCAAAATCATGTCGCAACTTGTTTGGCATACACATTATGAAATGAACCATTCCTGTGCCCAAATTGATACCTTTTATTACAAAGTCATTATGACCCACTCTTGTTAAGTAAATACTTCCCTAACTGACCATACAGATCATCCATCCCTTCGTGACACTAAAATGCAAAAGACTTTTCCCATGTGAGAGCAATTTTGAGTTATGGATCATAATCCAGTTCTCTATATATTGTCATTACCTCATAGCAAAAGGCACAGTTCCATTTGTGGAAGCCACAATTATTTTTTAAATAGGGATAGGGTATTTATGATGAGTCCCATGTTATTCTCTCCTTTTTGTGGATTTCATAAAGATGTGGTAAGGTTTATTTGTCTGTACCATGGAATTTCATAGAAATATATTAGGAACAATATCCTTCAATTTAGGCTTCAGTAGTTTCTCTGGAGAAAACTTACTTGGTATTCTTTCTTTTCTTAGGATCACATTGTCTTCTGAAAATGCTCCTGGAACCAAGGTGACTTTCAAAATATCCATACAATTAAAGCCAGGATTGTCAGAAAGCATCTTTCAGATACGTCTGAAAGGAGAAGCAACAGAGGCAAGGAGGGCTTCCACTGCCCCCCACTTGACAAAAACACTGATTAAGAGCAACACTTTCAACAGAAAAGCAGCCCAGCAAGATCCTTTCCAGCTGAATACCCAGCTGCCAGCCATGACCTATGACACTTAGATCAAAGCTCTCTGTTCTATCTTGGTTCTAAAGTCCAAAGTGGATAGACTCAGTCTCTGACAATGCCCAGGGACTCCATGCTGTGGACCCAAGTAAGGAGCCAGCACTTCAGCAAAACCAGCTTCAGAGTGTTTAGTTCACACACATCTGCATTGGGTATGCAATCTCCCTTGATTTATTAACCATTTTCAGGACCACGCGCCTGAGGTCACTTGCTTTTGCTTCATGAGTTCTGTTTCTTGTTATACCCAGGTGAAGCTAATTTAGGTGCCTTTCTCAAAGGGGTATCTCATGTAAAGCCTTATGTGTATCCCTATATCTGTGTGAATGAGACCAAAGCATTTCCTAAGTTAGGTTTAAGAAATATGCACCAGCTCTCTAATGTGGGTGTTGCAGGATATTTGACTACACTGTGAACCCCAGGTTGCATTATTTACTTGAAAAGTCTATTTCTAGTTGTGGAATGATTCAGCCCTAGCATACACCTTTTATCCAAGAGATTTCTGCTTGAATGCTGTAAGCAGGATTAAGTAAAGTCAACCATGGGGTTAAGAGGTGGAACAAGCAATCAGTTGACAGGAAAAAGCCATAGAGAGTAAGAGGGAGTCAGGAAGATGGATAGAGAGATGCACAGGAAGTAGAAGGGAGGGGCATTCAGTTTGAGGAGTTTTGTTTGAGACAGTACTGTAGAAAGTTTTCTTTCTGAGACATTGGTGGAGGAGGAAGGTCAGTCTAGAGCTTTTTCTGCCCTCTCTGGGATAGCAGATTTTCACCCCAGCATCTGGCTCCTGAATCTTTATTGGTAAAATCAATTTACAAACTTAGACAAAAACAACAGATGGATTCTTCTGTATTTGAGACAATTATTTTGTCAAATGTATTAGTTAGGTCCTAAAATGATATTAGAGATGCCCTTATGGAGAGTATCCTCCAATATACTGGAATTATGAGAAGCAGCTTTTTCTTTCCATGTATCTTTTCAATCTTTCTAGATCCTTATAAAAAAAATCCCTGCTATCTCTGAGAGACACAATTACACTTTTGTTATAAAATTTTAAAAGGAAGGAAGAGAAAAAAGAAAATCTTTGTTTCCAATAGCCAAGACAAATCTAGAATCAGAAAAAGGTACCATACCTAATATTCTGGGTCCTTATAAAGAGGAGGCAACCCCTATTGTCTGTGGTTGTTTTGTACAAAGCTCAAGTAGAAGAGATTTCTTCATTGTATGAGTTCTGGCGTCTTCCTTTACTAGAGGACTTTCAGAGCCCCCGATTTAACCCTTATGTTTGCATTCCATAATGGGGATAAATTTGACTGTGGATTAGCTACTTGCATTGTAGCCATGAAAAAAAATCTGTACACAATAGGTTAAAATGATAGACTTACATCCTACATTTCTGACCAGAAGGAGTATCATGCATTTCACTATGTATAAATTTATCTTAACAGAATATTACACAATCTAATCTGTGATTGTTTGTGTTAATCATCCACTTGGTAGAATCTAAATCACCCAGAAGATGAGCCCCCAGCATGCTCCTAGAGGATTATTTTTATTGCATTGATTGAGGTGAATAGATCTGCCCACTGTGGGTGTCACCATTCCCTAGGCATATAATCCTGCACTACTAAAGTGTGGAGGATATGCACTGAGCCCTGGTCAGCATGCATTTTCTCCTTTTCTGACTGTGCACTTAATGGATCAACAGCTTGTAGCTCCTGCTGATGTGGCACCATGCCTACAATAGACTATAACCCAGAACTGTGCACTACAATCAACTCTTTCTCCTTTAAAGTACTTTTCTCAAGAGTATTTTACTGCAGCAGGAAAAGAATGTAAGACAGTGTCCTGGTTCCTTGACTTTTAAAAGACAGAGGATTATACACAATGCCTAAACTCTGTTCCTGGTTACTGGCATGGAGTTTTTCTTTCATAATCTACTTTTCCCCCCATTTCTTCAGGTGCTCTGCCATTCCCCGACACTAGTTTTTCAGGAAGGCCTTTCTTCAGGAAATGTTTTTATGGTCCTTTCAGCACTTCTTTCGAGAGTACAGCTGTCCTCCCCGAGAGGCCGCTGTTGTCCACAGACTGCTTTATCTGGTGGGATGAGGATCCCCACCTCCAGGCTCAGGGAAGACTACGGTTCAAGGAGACTTGGAAGCTGATAGATGAGAGGTGATTGACAATGAGATACTGAAAAGCTTTCTTTCATGAAGGCCACAACAGAGGAGGGAGTCCCTGGAAAGCCTTGATGATTTTATTTCTCACCTAGGGGTTAAAAGTATCAATATTTTAAAAATACCCGCACAATAAATACAAGAATGCCTTTTTTCTTTAAATAAGCATGCTTTCAAACAGCTGAGGGTAGAGGGAGGTGGTTCGTGCACTCACAGTCTTCAGAGAGAAAGAATTGAGGGAGGTGTGGTGTGGGAAGTCCTTCTATATATATGTTGGTTTTATTAGTTAATGAATAAATAAGCTTCTCTCAGCAAATGGCTTAACAGAATATAGCCAGACTGGAAAAAATATATATAGAGAGAGAGTAGGCAGAGTCAGGGAGAAGATTTGTAGCCCCACCCGAGACAGACCCCTGGAACTTTACCTGGTAAGCCTCAGCCATGTGACAATACACAGATTAATAGAAATGGGTTAATTTAAGATAGAAATGGGTTAATTTAAGATGTAAGAGCTAGTCAATAAGAAGCTAGAGTTAATAGACCAAGCAGTGATTGAATTAATACAATCTCTGTGTGGTTATTTCAAATATGAATGGCCAGGATTGAACGAGCATGCCTCCGCCAACAGAGGTGTACACAAGAAAAGGCATTCTGGCCTTTTGATTTTTAGATAGGCTGAACTTGCTATGCAGTCAGTGTCAACCTTGAACTTCTGATTCTGTAGCTTGTGCATGGGATTGCAGATGTGTGCCACTACTCCTGTTTTTATGCAGTGTTGGGGGTGGTTCCATGCATGCCAGGTAAGCATCCTACCAACCAAACTACAACCCTGTTCTAGTTTGGTTTCTATTGCTGTGATAAAATTCCCTAACAAAAGGCAACTTAGTGAAGGAACGAATTTATTTCACATTTTCAGGTCATACTTTATTTTTGATGGAAATCAAGGCAGAAATTCAAGCAAGATCTTAAAACAGAAACAATGAAAAAACATTGCTTCGTCGCTCACACATGCTTAGATAATTTTTTTTTAGAAATTCAAGGTTCACCTGCCAGGGAACAGTGCCACCATAGTGTCTGGGCTCTTCTATACCAATTACCAATCAGAACAATCCCCCACAGACATTACTACAGGCTAATCTGACCTGGGCAATCCCTCAATTCAAATTCCCTTTTCACATGACTCTGTACTAGTGGTTCTTAATCTACAGGACCCAACCTATTAGAAGTCACCTAAGACCATTGGAAAACACAGATATTTACATTATGATTCATAACAGTAACAACATTATAGATAAAAAGTAGTAACAAAAATAGTTTTAGGGTTGGGGGTCATGAGGAATTGTATATTAAATTAATTGTATATTAAAGGGTCCTGACATTATGAAGGTTGACAGTCAGTGTTTTATGCCATGTCAAATTGACAGTTAAAACTGAGGATAATCTTCAACCCTGTCTTAGCTTTTCAGTTCTCTTTTAATTCAAATGCATTGATGGACAGTCTAGAGATTTAAGTTTAAAATTATTAGTTTAAATAGTTTTGATCACAATTTTAAATAAACCTTTTCTCCTACAAAAATTGATTGCCTTGAGCACCCTAAAATGATTCCCAGTGCCTTGTAACATATATATATATATGCCATATAATAAATATATATTCAAACTAACATTCTTTTCTGGTGCCCTGTTTTATAAATAAATACATACATACATACATACATATATAAATATTAAACAAATTGGATCAGCCACTTACATGGGGCAGAGCAAGAGTCACACCAAAAAAATATATACAGAACAAATCACCTAAATCTGTTTCCTGAATCATGTGACATGTGAAGTTTAAATCACTTGTGAGAATTAAATTCTCAGAAAAAAAGATCAACATTAGAACTAGACTAAATTGTATAAAAATCCGCTTCTGAGCTAGCAAAATGGCTCAGCAGGTAAAGGCACTTGCTACCTAATTAGAGTTACTGAGTTTGATCCTGAGACTCCATATCATGAAGGGAGAGAATCAACTCTCATGCGTTATTTCACTTTGACTTCTATACATAAACCATGGCATGTAGATATACATGCACACACACACACACACACACACACACACAAATGTGTTTAGAAGAACAAATTGCAGATTTTGTCCTTAGAACACTGAAAATTAATAATAAAAAATGGATGGAAAAAGTATAACATGGTATACGTACAACTGGAAAAACTAAAGGTTTAAGTTAACTATGAGTACACATAAATATATGGTATATATTCATTTCTTTTATGCAAATGTGGCTCTAAATGAATATACATATAAACTGCTTCTCTGCAAAGTACACAAAATAGTTCTACACTGTCAGATGCAGAACTCTTTCTGACTTGCAAGAGAGGTCTTGCTTACATTTTTCCTGGTTAGATGATATGTGGAGTAGTATCATCTTGGGTACTCTTGAGGGATTAGATTCATTTTAAGGATAAAAGCTCCTGAAAATGAATTCAACCTGCAACCATCCCAGCAGGAGCAAAGATACCTTGAAGAGAGATACGCGCCTCTTCCTTCTGAATTAGATTACTGAAACAATGGTCCTGAAGAAAGTGAAGCATTCCCAGGAGTCTCATGCTGGGCAAAGGAGAAAACCAGAAGACAAACTTGCCCCAACCGGAAGAGATTATACACAGCTGTCAATTTTCTCTCTTCTACTCTTCAGTCCTTGCCCTGATTTTCTCTAGGAAGCCTGCTTTCATTGATTGTGTTTGGTGTGCCTTGTCTGTCAGTCCTTCCTTATGTATGAGACAATGAACCCAGAGGCCCAGGTTGGCATGGGTGGTAACTGGTTGTCTGCATTCCCTCACACCTTTAAATTCACCAGTCAGAAAAGTCTTCACAGAACTCATCAATTAGACATCTTCATCTGTTCTTCCCAATGTGGGCAAACTGAGCTAATCTCCTTTCTCCGCTTTCCACCATCACGTGTTGTGACTGTTCACTGAGTATTGGGGATGAATGGCCCGAAGACATGTAGCCGAGTCTAGCTTCTTGGGGATCCTAGGGTCTAGGCTCTGATAGTAATGAAAGCTCCACCAACAAGGAGAGAGCACCCAGAATTCCAATCTTTGTTTTATGTATTTTACTATTTTCTTAAAGTTTTTAAAATTTACCTTTTGAGAATTTCATATGTGAGTTCGGTATTTACATCACTTTCTTCCTCCCTCAAATTCCTCCCATACCACTCTCAACTCCTCAAATTTATGGCTTCTTCTTTAATAAAAATTATTATATATATATATATGCATATAAACGAACTGTCTTGGGGTCATTTACTATTCCCCATATGTGTTTAGCACTGGCATCTCAGGACTGGCTAATCTACCAGGGGTCTTGTCCTTATAGAAGACTGATTCTCAGTTTGCAGCAACCATTAGTTGCTATAGCTCTTCTATGGAAGAAGTCCCCTGCCCCCTTGTGAACTGCTCATTCACACTGGCATGATGATTTGCATACATAGAAGACACCAACTTGTAGCAGATATTCCATGCTGCTGCTTTGATTCATACACTCTTCCTACTTCCTCTTCTGCCATGTTTCCCTGAGCCTGAGGTACAGGGGTTGAGGGGCAGACGTATCATTTGGGGATGGGCAACTCAAAGTCAATTGTCATCTGTCTTTTGGCCAGTTGTGGCTTGGCTAATCATTGTCATGTATTTATGTTTAAATTTTCATTATATTTTCTCTACCTTATTACCTCAAATACTTTTTTCTGCTATAGTTTTTGTCTCCTTTCTTCTGAAACTTTAGTCGCAATTATACTGACTGTTTGAGGTTTTGCTTTTTGTTGTGCTGAATGGTAAAATTCTGTCTTTTAATAAAATTTGCAATATTATTTATTCCTCAGCTGTTAAAGTATCAATAAAGTACTATTAATAGAAAGTCCTTCTGGTCAAGAGGACAGAATCACTGGCCTGGATGGAGACCTATTGTTCCTGTTGTGTTAGGTCAAAGACCTGGCTAAGGGACCATCCTTAAGGAAGGAAGGACCATCTCTAAGTCACTTTAAGTCATGCTAAGCAGAGAGGTGGCATAATTATTTCTTTACTGAGATACCATAGCTCTTCTTCCCAGAGTTCCTGCCGCCATGAGGTTGTAATGAACCCTTTCTGAGGTTCTCAGAAAGGGATGACATTTCCTCTTTCTTTCAGATGCTGACCTAGAAGCTAAGTATGGCTCTTTGGACACTTTGGCTCCCTTTCTGTTTTTCTAAAGCCTCCTTCTGCCTACCATGTGACTGGCCTCCATGCTGGCTTGATTCAAAGGGCATGGCATTTCTATCTTCCTTCTATTCTCCATTCTTCTCCACTGGGCAGCTTCCAAGACTTCAGCACACCTGCCCTGAGCTTTTATTTTCCTTTAAAACTTTAATAAAACTGTCTGCCACTTTCTGGTTATTAATGACACTAAGAACCCCAGGAGTGAACCCCAGTTTCCTCAATATCATCTGACAATCATAAAGGGGTTTCTCAGACTTTCTGGTGCTGTTTTCTTGAACCTGCTCAGAGCAGAAGACTGGGAAGAGCATGCATTGGGGTAGTTTTTCCTGTGTCTCCTCTGTCTGCAAGCTCCATACCTGTCCTGCCCTGGATCCCTTCAGGGTCTGACAATGATTGCTTCACATGTGTTTATTTGCTTTGCATTATGAGAACGAGTACTAACTAACTCATCGCTTCTTCGTGACCTACTCAAAAAGAAAAGATTGTCTCTTTTTTGTATTTATTTGGAATGTATTATTATCCTTAATCACACAAAGCTTTCATTAGACATCAGAATTGAAAGTGCATAACAAAATACAGGCAAACAAATGACCCTCCAGTGTTGTTCTTCAGGTTTTGACCCCGCCCACTTCCACAGCTGCGTATATTATGAGCTTAAGGTAGATCCTATATGTATTTATATATCTCCTCTTTGTCTAAAAGGAAACATATAATAAACACAACCATGCATCACAACACTTACTTAAAACAAGAACTCCGGCCTCATTCTTTCCCTTTTCCCTCTTATTTTAATTTTTTTTATTTTTGCTAGATCATTCTAAATTTTATGGATATGACATTTTGTATTTAACTAATCTGCTTGTAGATGGCATTTCAATAATTTCTATTTTGTGCTATTACAAATAATGTTGAGAAAATTAGTCATTTTCAGGGTGTTGTTGAGACATTCCAAAGCATGAGATCTTTGAATCAAATGGAAAATCTCTTCATTTTTGTATCCTCATTTCTCTACAGCTCTATGTGTGATACAGTATATATCTCAAATAAACAACCGGACAAACTGGCATTCACAGACCCTGGACTGCAAGCAAACCCCTTCTGGCTATGTTCCTGGTAGAGGAACTCAGGACAGCAAATGGACAGCGAAAGCAACACCCCCAACTGCATTCAGGTCAAGGCACAGTTACAACCTGATCAAGTCCCACAGCTATGTGATGGGAGAATGAGGGCTGAACTGAAGGATCAAAATCAGGGGATGACACTGTAGATGCCTAAAAAGCCATATGTACCTCATGGCCCAGTGCCTCTCTGCTCTTTCTCCTTCTCTCTTATCCACATCTACTCTCAGAAGTACTTGCCCTTTCTTAAATAAACTCTATCTGCTTCTATTTCTAGTCATGTGGCCCAAGTACCATCTTTCCTTCTGAGATATAATAGCTTGGAATCCTATGACCTTGGAACTCAAATCAATAGCCCAGCACTAAGCATGTTTTCCATGCTAAGCATGACTTTTCCTTTTCTGCATCTCTTTTTTTGAGGGATACCACCCCTAAGCCTAACCATGCTTTAGCTGATTCTCTGGACTTTCCCACCATTTCTCCAACCTCCATGTCTAGTTTAAAAGGCATAGCTTTCTTTCTATCTGTGTCTTAACTGCAGCTGCCAGGATTTACAACCTGCCTCTCCTGATGTTTCCCTCAAGGTTTAATAAAATTGTCCTTGAGCTTCCTCCAGAGTCCGTTTCCAGATTCTAAATGAATAAGGCTGAAACCCCGAACAGAACCTCTGTTTCCCCAGTCAGTCAACGTCTACAATAGCTACCAGCCAACCACAGACTGTACTGTGTACAAACCCCACACACTCACAGGCGGGAAGTTCTGAGTTCTTTGCTCATTGTACTGAACAATGTCTCCAAATAAACTCATATCTTCCCGTTACTGCTATTCTCCAGTAAATGTTACCAACCTAGGACTCCAAACCACTAAAGAAAAACATATTGGGTGGCGCCAGTCTGAATGCTCTTTCTTTGGCATAAGGAAACTTGGTGAACTGTGATGATCTTTGGAGACAACTGATCATCCCTGGTCAGGGCTACTCCTTCATCAGGCCTCGACATCTCTCTCTGTCTTACTTATGAAAACTATAGCCCTTAGAAGAATGAGAAGCCCTGCTCTCCTGGCAAACAACTCAGTGAAGAGACCTCTTTCTTCACAGAATAATCCCAAGGACTTTCGGCATAGATGGGTGAAAAGGCTGCTCTCTAATCCCAGGTTCTATTTTGGGCTCTGTTCCCAACACACGGTGCAATAGGAAGTGCAACTTATCTCAGGCAGATCTGCCCAACTGCAGGCGTATATTTCTTGTAGGTTTTTCTTTCCTTACCTCTTCCACTCTGTTCCCTTCCTCTAAGAAGCCACATTTGGTTGTCTTTACAAAGTACCTCTGATCCCTGAAGCATCCCTAGCATGTCACCTAGGTAAGTGTCCCCTGGCTCTTTCCCCAGTTGCATGCTTAGGAGTCACTTCCCCTCAGGGGTTTAGATTCTTAGGTTTCATTGGCGGCTGTTTCATCAGAGGTGGCATCTTTATTTTAGGGTTATCCCTGGAATTTTGGTTCTCAGAGACTGTGCCCTTTTTTAGGCCGCTCAACAAGGCAGGGAACCAATACTGAAACTTGGTTCTTTGCAGGTGGTTCAGCAAGATGATTCTTATTCCATGGGATGCTCAATAAGAACAGAGGATCAGGTTAGGTCCTCTCCACAAGAGACCCAGACTGAGCCCATCAGTCATCTGGCTAAGGGATGACCCTTAGGCAGACCCACTTTAGACCAAGCTAAAAAGACAGGAGAAATAATTATCTCTGTAATGAGATAACATAACTTTCTTTGAAGAATCTCTGCCATCTGTGCAGTTGCTACAGGGAGGGCTGCCACAAGGCTCTGCTGAGTGCTGAGTCAGACTCAGTAAGACATTAGTGTTTCCTTTTCCTTCTTGTCTGTCTTTTATTCAGATGCTGACCAGACCCCAAGTCTGTTTCATTTCTTTTCTAATTGTCCCCCCCCTTTATTTTTTTTACCATATGGCTACTTTCCCACCCTCTGGATTATGCCCACTTAACTCAAATGCCATGAATGTTTTTCTCAATCTTCTTTCTTACAGCTGCTGAGATTTAAAGCTTGTCCTCTTGGGAATTATCTTTAAATTATGATAAAAATTGCCCCCAAGGTTCCTTTTGAGTCCTTTCTTAAAATTTTTAATTAAAGACAATAAGAACCTCAAGAGGATACTGTTTCCTTAGTCATAGGTAGCAATTTTTCCTCAGCTTTCCAAAATGTCTGGGCACATCATGATGGGATAAATTGCCCTTATTCCTCAGGCTTGCTATTAGAATACACTCTAGAGAACTGGGATGAATTTGACTGTCAGATCCTAAATATAAATCACATGGTATATTTTTTTATTTCTTAAACTATTCTCCCCTGTCCTGAGTTGGACATCTGAGTTTTTTATGCAAAGTTTCTTGCCTTGTCCTTTTGACAGAATGAGTTCATTTTGCTACTTCCTTGAGTATTGTTTTCCTTGATGCTGGAGATCAAACTTCCACATAAAGGCAGTCCAAGTCTACAGCTCTTCAATATGCAAACACACACAAAGCCCATTTATGTGTGTTTCTAATTCTATCTCTCTTGTTTTATTTTCCATTTTACGTCACAACTTAAAACTTTGTCTGGCTGATGGGATGGCTCAATGAGTAAAGGTGCTTGTCACTGAGCATGATGACCTAAGATCCCTGGGGACCACATGGGGAAAGCAGAAAACCGACTTCTGCAAGATGTCCTCAGGCCTCCACATGTCCTCATCATGGGGTGCATATGAGTGTGTGCACGTGCCCACATACACAATAATAAAAAAATAATAAATAGCTTTAGAAAACATTATATCATGGCTGTAATTTCTGTTCCATCTAGTTGCTTCTAAAATATCATTTCCTAAACTATATCTTTATTTGCCCTATATTCCCCCAACACAAACAAAAGAAAAGAAAAGAATAACATTAATTTAGACCATAAAATTAGCTGAGAACCTTTAGCTGTATCAGGAAGGTTCTGACCACTCATCTCTATTATTATTATTATTATTATTATTATTATTATTATTATTATCATTAATACTACATTTTTAAAAATCTTTGTATGGTCTATATCTGTGCATATG
Source organism: Arvicola amphibius (assembly GCF_903992535.2). Classification (NCBI taxonomy): domain Eukaryota; kingdom Metazoa; phylum Chordata; class Mammalia; order Rodentia; family Cricetidae; genus Arvicola; species Arvicola amphibius. Next base: position 114,894,467 of record NC_052052.2, read on the forward strand.
TATATGTGTCTCTCTGTGTGGATAGAGGTCAAAACACAACTCAAAATTGTTCCATCATGTGGATTCTGGTAACTGAACTCTTATCAGGTTTGGTGGCAGGTGTTTTTACCTGCTGAGCCATCTCACTGGTTCCTGACTTTTCATTTCTGAAAAATGATTATTTTATTTATTTTGCAATACCTTACTATTTAGTTGCAAATGATTTCCATCATTATGAATATGCAGCGGCTAAACGTCTTTTATTTACTGTAAAGATGTAATAACTTGTGAGCTAGAAGATCTATTTTCACATCTGTGATGGTTTGAAAGAAACCAAAGGGAGTGACACTATTAAATTGTGGCTTGTTGAAATATTTGTGAACTTGTTGGAGAAAATGTGTCACTGTGGGAGCAGACTTTGAGGTCTTTTTTGCTCAAGCTTCCCTCAGTGTGACTGTCAGTTGACTTCCTGTTGCCTGCAAAATATAGCACTTTCAGCTGCTCCAGCACCATGTCTGTCTGCACATTGCCATGTTCCCCATCATGATGATAATGGACTGAACCTCCCCCCCCAATTTTTTTTTTTTTTTTTTTTTTTGGTTTTTCGAGACAGGGTTTCTCTGTGGCTTTGGAGCCTGTCCTGGAACTAGCTCTTGTAGACCAGGCTGGTCTCAAACTCACAGAGATCTGCCTGCTTCTGCCTCCCGAGTGCTGGGATTAAAGGCGTGAGCCACCATCACCTGGCTCCAAAATGTTTTCTTTATGAGAGTTGCCATGGTCATGGTGTCTCTTCACAGCAATAAAAACCTAAACTAAGACAAAGTCTAAATAACAAAGCCAGTGGGGAAGAAATGGAGAAGGGTGTGTGTGGAAAACAAACTAATATTGGAAGAAGGGTCTCTGACTTTAGCAGCAACCAGGCAGAGAGCTGTACTGTAAAAGAAGAGATGTGATAATGTCCTAGTATCTCTTCTATTGCTGTGATAACACACTCTATCGAAAAAACAGCTTAAAATGGGTGCCATTCTCACTTTCCCAAAGAAGGTTACAGACCTCAGGTTGCCAAAATCTGGGACAACAGAGGGCCAGTGTCATGCGGGATGCCCTTCTGTTCATGAGTTGCTTTTATCAGTTGATGAATAAAGCTGTTTCAGGCAATGGTTTAACAGAGTAAAGCCAAGTAGGAAATCTGAGCAGAGATAGAAAGAGTAGGCAGAGTGAAAGAGATTCCATGTAGCTGCCAAAGGAGAAAGATGCCACAGCCTCGTGGTGACATATAGATTATTAGAATGGGTTAATTTAAGATGTAAGAACTATGTGAACTATGTAGGAATACATCTGAGCCACTGGCCAAACAGCCTGGATCAAATTCAGATCTTGGTGGCCTGGAAAAGAAAGCAGTCTCTGTTTACATAATGGTGCCCAGTGTTTGGCAACATACATCCATATTAAGCCTAAGAAAGTTTTAAAAAACAGCGGTTCTAGGCCCACAAAAAATGGGAGTCAATTGCAGTTTCTTGGTAGCTGCATTTTTTTTTAGACAAGCTCTGTTTGCTGGTGGTGAGCAGAGGAATGACTTCTTTAAGAGATAGCTTCCTGGCTCTTTCGAGGAGGTCCTGCTACACAGAGCTTAAAGGGGTTTTGTAAGCAGCATGTTACTAGTTACTTAATGGCAACATAGATCTGCTGCCTCCCTGGAGCTGGGGTGGTGAGTATGGCTCACAGAGATGGTGAACATAACTCCACCATTTAGACAGGAAGGAGCCAACAGACAAAGATACGGCATAAGTCCTAGCCATGCCTGTTAGCATTTAAAAAATAAAAACACATCTGGTCAGAAAAGGACTACAGATAAACAGTAAAGACAGATTCAGCCAAAAAAAAAAAAAAGGCCTCTAAAAGGACCATAGTACATTTGACAAATGTGCATGGGCTTAAGACAGAGAAGATAAAAGATAGAATCATAAATTTAAAAAATATTAAGAATATTAAACTGAATTTCTTAAAGGAAAAACAGAATAAAAATATAACGAGCAATGAAAAGATGAAAAATACACAAAGAGTTTGGATTATGTATATTATTGTGTTTTTAGAGGTATTTTTTTGATATCAGAGAGACATTTGATTCTGGGAGCTGATAAGCTAAACCAACAGATAAATTTTAAAGATATCTTGACTTCAAAATTTGAGTCTAAGGATATTTTACTTTGGAAGTAAGTTTCTGCTTTTGTTTCCAGAGAATGGAAACCTGTGGACTCCTTCCAGGCTAGTGTGGTTTGATGGAACAAAACCCCCTGAAAGGTCTTTGTGAACCCTCAAAATACTTCACCCAACAAAGAGCAGGAATCAGTTTGGAGAAAACTATCTCAAATTCCCAAAATTATTGTTTATGTGTTTATTTTCATTTAGGGGGTTGGATATAAATGGTTAAAGGTCACAGTCAACCTCTTTCTTAAAAGGGACCTATGATATAGAAATGAATACTTTGGTATGGATTTTTGTCTATTAATATGAATTTAAGGTCAATTTTGTTGTATATATATTTCTATATATTTATACTCTTGTTTAAGATATTATGTTTATGCAGCTCATTTAAAAATGTATAATTAAGAAGTACAGATTAATAGTCATCTATAATAATCAAACTTTTAGTCACATTAGTAAGATTTTCTAGACAGAGTTATATATTTCAGTTTGATAGAATATTCAACACTTCAAAGACCTACAGAATACGGCATTCAAAATGTTTTAAGAACTTAGACTTTTCTCAACAGTGAGATATGTCTGTTTCAGGCAGCACCAATTACTTTAGAGAGATTGATGGGCATTGAAGAAACTCATTATGGAATTTACCTTCAGTGTAACAAGTCTATCTATTTGGACATAAAACTGCTCTTGCCTGGGCTGCTTGATGGCATGCTGTATGAAGTGGACATGCAAGACCCACAGAAAAGTGACTGCTGAACTTTCCAAAAGACAGATGGTCTTTCAAGTTTCCTGCTTCACAGAAGAAATGGTCAGACATTCTGCAAGACACAGAAGAAAGCAACTGATGAACTTTGCCAGTAAGGCAGAACAAGGCTTAAAATTTCCCGCTTCACTGAAAAGTCTGCCAGATATATGGGCCTATGGGCTGAAAATGAGTGCACCAACTTTATAAAAGAACTTTGGGTGACTTGTCCAGGCAGTGAGATGTGTCTGTCATTTCTAGAACTATGGAAGTTGCTTATAATGTACTTCCTGTTTACTTAGGTAATATTATATTCTTATGGAGTCTTTGATGAAGTTGAAGATTAGGTAGTTATAGTTTTCCTTAGTTATGATAAAAGATAGGTTATATATAAAATTTTAGACTCATAAATTTAGGGTAGTTGATAAAGTATTTTCTTTACTTTTATCAGATACAAATAGATTAAATATAGTAACTATAATTCTTGCTTGATAACTGTTTAGCATATGTAATTTTACTATGATAAAATTGAAACCTTCCTTTTATTAGTCAGAAAAGGGGAGATGGTGTGGGATGTCCTTCTGTATGTGTTGCTTTTATTGGTTGATGAATCAAGCTATTTTAGCCAATGGCTTAGCAAAGTAAAGCCAGGCAGGAAATCCAAGCAGAGACAGAGAGAGAGAGAGAGAAAGTAGGTGGAGTAGAGGAGATTCCATGTAGCTGCCATAGGAAAAAGATGCCAGAACATTACTGGTAAGCCACAGTTCCATGGAGATACATAGATTAATAGAAATGGGTTAATTTAAGATGTAAGATCTAGCTAGGTATATACCTGAGCCATTGGCCAATCAGTGTTGTAATTAGTATAGTTTCTGTGTGATTATTCGGGTCTAAGTAGCCAGGAAGTGAAATTACAGTCTCCATTTACACTACTGGTAAAAATGGGACAAGTCAATTAAATGTACCTTTCTTCTTTACCTCTATCACATCCTGTCAGTCATACTTTAACAAGATGCCTTCTTTCCAAATCCCTTTACATTCCTTAAAAGCCATAACATTGATGCCTTGACTTTTGAGGGAGGCCAAAAATACCTTTCTCTTTGGACACCACCCCACCGCCCACTTTTTCTGGCATTAAATAAGTCATGTAACCTCAATTTATACCTCAGTGTCCTGAGTTGAAGACCTTACAACTAGTGGGCAAATACTGATAATTAATTAGTCATGGCTTGCTTTTGTGAAACATTTAGTGATTATCATAATAACATTAAAACAATTTGGATATGGGGAGAGAGTCATCCTTGAGCCTATAGATTTTACCCCAAGTGCATATCACAGAAGATTGGAGAGCTGTTATTGTTATTGACTGAAATAATTTTTCCACAGAGTACATTACCAATAATAATCAAAAGAAAAAGAAAATCACACAGAGATGCAGAGACAGATCAATACAACAGATTGTCAAAATTACATTTAAATTGTTATACACAAATTATTCTTTGAGAAATATATGTATTCAGCTACTGGGAATGTGATCAAGTGGAAAAAAAAAACACATACAAAGGATATGTGAAAAAACAAAGCTTATGATACCAAAGGAAACCAAGTCATCTCATTACTAATTTAGAATATCTGAATAATTAAATGGTTAGAATCTATTAAAGTCTTGTTTGAGAATCATATCCAATATGTGAGAACATTAAGTGATATGATATGTAGCCATTTTTAGTGCCCATGCCCTGGGAACACAGATTTAAGTTGTTACAAATTCTGTATTCCAACATTGGGCCAGTTTCAAGAAGTTCTATAGTTTTATAGTTCTATAACAAAGGAAGTTATAAATCAGGGCAAGTTTAAAACATAGTGGGAGTTACATCAAAGACATGCTTACAGCTAGATGGAAGAAGCTTTTCTCCAAATCTAAGATGCTGTCTTGTGATGAAGGATATTAGCTTTGAGACTGATAAAAAGTGGCTGGCCAACTAAGTTTATAGATCACAAAAGCCTTTATCTATCAGTCATAGGATGTTGGCTCTGAGGTAGGCAAGGAATGGCTGTTTCAGAGGCTAAAGCTAGCTCAAGATAGTCAATTAGTGTCTGGGCCTGTAACATTCTAACTTCCCCACATCACTGTGGTTTGAATCAATCAGTCTTTGCAGAAATATTTGTTTTCAGTGGTACCATAGCAAGGACCTCTTTATTCTACCAATATGAAAATTCCAGGGAAATTTTGTTGTCTTTGCAGTCTACTGTTTGGATACTGTGATAATCAGATTGAGAGACAGGGGTGTCTCTTTAAAATAGTTCCATCCTATCAGACCTGTTATACAACTGAAAGTTTATACCCAAAATGTTACTAGCTATTCCTGGTGTTGGAACTAGCAATGTATTTCTTTCCATCTTAGTTTCAGAATACTATTGAATGGCAGCAGAAAATAGACCTGGAACCACCCAGGCTGACTTGAAGATGTTCTAAAGAGACATATGTACCCTTACCTTTGGTTCCCAAGAAATTTGGAATTTCTTCAAGAGTCCCATAAAGCGAAAAGGAAGAAGCTGAAGCCTGGATCTGGTTGGGGTATGGGCATGGGGGTGGAAGCTTTTCTTCCAGCAGATTTTACACAATTCTCTCAACCTGTCAGGCCACCTTATAGGGGAAACTGAAGCCCAGTGATGATAGGTGGGTTGGCACCATGAGCACAACTGCTTAAAACTAAAATTCAACTCAGAACACTGAAGATAGACCTGGAGCATGAGGGATCACTGGGCCTCTTTGTTCATCTTCCCATTGTGGTCATGGTAACTACATCTCACTTTTCTGCTTTTTACTATTCCTTGTCTATTTAATTGTTCTATTGGATGCCTTGACCCAGCTCATTAGGGCTGCTAGGGCCCTGCGTCTGACCCTAACAACCCTAACAAGTTAACAGTCATTACTGAAACGGGGTATTCTTAATCTCATGATATTGAGTAATAAATGGCATTATAATCAATGTAGAGAGAAGGCTGAGTTATAGCCACTAGCCCACCAGGAAATAATTATAAGTGTTATTTGAAATAAAACAAAACTCCGAATATTTCCAAGAGGCAAAAGGAAGAAGACTTCTTTCATAAGCTTGGCCCACTCTGAATTTGTTTAGCTGGCAAATTGCTACGGCTGAGGAAGTGTAGTTCATCCGTCTAGTAAACACATTGTACTGTATGTACCTTTACAATAAAGCAGTCAGTACTAACAGAATTATGTCAAACAATTCAGAGCTAATCAGGGACACTGAAATTATCTTCTCTTCTGTGGAAGCCTTGAGTTTATCCTATGGAACTTGAAACTGCAACCATGTGAGTAGCACAAACGCCAGGCTTTCACTTCACAATGTGTCACAAACACAGGGCAGCTTCCTAATATGTTACTTAGGCACGAACCTGAGGTTCTTCTAATGGGAAAACAGCTTCCACTCACTGAAGGCTGAGTGACAGGACAAGCTTCTGCGTCTAACAGGACTACTATATCCCACTGATTCTCAAATTAAAGCCGAACAAAGAAATTTAACAAGCACACAAAGACCACAATCAAAGGCATCCTGCTGTGGGCTGAAAAATAAACTGTAATTGCTGTTTGTTTTAAACTCATATTGAAGGGTGCATGTGAAGTCTTTCCAGGGAGGAAAAAAGACACAACTTCTCTTCCTTGTGCAGCGTTGTTGACTGCTACTGGATGACATGAGAGAATTCATCATAAATTTTATGCATCATTTAATAATGTTTTGTATTGAAATGTTAACCCCAACTGTTTTATGAAAAGCTTTTAGTTCATGTAAATTAAAAATCAGGTGCAAACATACCATGAATAATTGTGTGTAGGGGACATTTTATCAAACTGGCCACCTAGAAATCTATTTCTACCAGCTTTCTATGCAGCAGATAAAGACAATTCATTCTCACATAATGTGTGCACACATCTGTGGTTCATGTGGGTACCAGCATCCAGGAGAGGACATCTGACCTACTGGGGCTGGAGTTACTGGTGGTTATGAGTGGCCTGATGTGGGTGCTGGGAACCAAACTGGGGTCCTCTGTAAGAGCAAAGAGTGCTCTTAACCACTGAGTCATCTCTCTATTCCCAAGATCATTCCTTTTGTTTATTTCAATATTCACTTACTTACTTGGTATAATGGGTATTAATCCTCAAGCCTTCTGCGAGTCAATCACTCTACCCCTAACTATATTTCCAAGCTTCCTTTAATTTTTTTCCCAAGACAGGGTCTCACTAAATTGTCCAGGCTAGCCTTCAAACTGGGATCCTACTACCTCAGCCTCCATAAAAGCTAGGAAGACAAGGTCTGTGCCACCAGGCTCAGCTAATCTATTTTATATGCCCTCTCGGTTATAATGATATTTTTTTCCACATAATGCTAAAATTTTACTGTTAGGATTAAAATTGTGGGATTTTCCTTTCTACCTCCTTCACCATCATCCTGTTCTACCCACACACTCTGCCATCCACACAGGCAGGCAGCAAACATGCTATATTCTACACTCACGGCATCATTCATTTCTAAGTTCTCTGGAAGAGGATGCTCGTTGTTTGCAGTCTTGCTTCTGTCCTGCTGCTGCTGTGTTTTTCTGTGGACTCCTCATGGGATGGAGATTCCACAACTCCTTTACTCATATACCTTCATGACTCTAAAGCCAGAATCACATGATGACACTGCCAAATCTGACTACCAACTTGGGGTAGGCCCTGGCATCTTTGAACCACGTTTGTAGAAGCGTTCCTTTGTTGTTGACTTTTAAGGGCAGAAAATTCCTTAGGTCTTTTATTTTAATGAATTGGAAGCTTAGCTTGGTGGGCCCTTTCCCTAAAGGTACCCATTCTATTATTCTATTTTGGAATCAAGTCTTTATTTAATCTCACCTTTTTCAGTGAAAACCTTGACTTTGACTTTAATTTTCTTGGTGTTCTTTTCCCCTTTAATCTGTGTATTTTATATTGCTTTTATCCCACTTGCTCTGTTCTATTGGAGCTCTGCATAAGAGTGGTTACTAACAGCCGTGTGATAGAGTAAACATTAAACTGTCTTGAAATCTTCTCTGCCAAATAAATTAGTCAATTACCCTTTCACTTTAGCCTCAGGGAAATTTTTAGGACAAGGGCAAAAAAAGAAGTCACATTTTTGCCAAAATATCACAAGAATAGTCCTTAACCTAGTTGCTAATATCATTCCCTTCTGAAACCTCTTGAGCTGACCTCCACAGTCCACATAGCTATCAACACCAGTATCCTCAAATTCTACTAGAGTGGCCCAGTGAGCTCTGCTTACACTGTTTAACTAATTTTCTAGCCCAAAAAATCCAGTTCTCCAGATTTTACCCAAAGAACACATGGTCAGTGCTGTTATAACAAAAACTTTATCTTAGTTTTTCTCTATTGTTATAATAAGAGGCCTTGACCAAGACAACATGTAAAAGGAAGTGCTTAATTTGGGCTTACAGTTTCTGAGGGTTAGAGTCCATGATGGTGGAGCAAAGGAACAGGTGAGAGCTCACATCTTGATCCACAACTCATAAGGCAAGAGAGATTGCCTTGGATTATCTGAGTCTTTTGAAACCTCAAAGCCTGCCCTAAAGTAACACAGCTCCTCCAACAAGGCCACACCTAATTTTTCCCAAACAGTTTCACCAAGTAGGAACTAAGTATCCAATGTGTATCCAAGTAAATTTTAGACATACAGTGTAAGGGGGCCATTCTCACTTAAATCACCACAAGGAAACATATCTCTAAACATGTCTGTAAACTAGAAATTAAATCAAAGGAGGAAGACTCACCCTAAATGTGGACAGAACCATTGTGCGGGATATGGTCCTGGATCACATTAAAAGAAGAGCCAGCATTTATCTCTGCATTCAGGGTTTGGATCTGACTGGGGTGGTAAGAGAACAAAGAAAAAGAGAGAGAGAAGCATAGACTTGCAGATGAATAGAAAGCTGGAATCTGGAGGCCCAGACTCTCTGCTAGAGAGGTCTCAGCGCCCCAGAAGCTAAGCATTATCAAATAGACTTGAACAGAAAGGCAGGGTTATTGTAAACACAGACACGGATACAAGGTTTGGGGCATATAGCTGAACAAGGAGGCAGATTTATTCCAGCAAATTCAAATAAACACATGCCTGAATAAAAGATTGGAAATCAATGCTGAAAATGATTTTTATTTTAAACAAGAAGCTTAAAGACGAGGGGAAAGGGAACTCGCAAACTATCCCACTGAAAAAAGGCATGTGCTGCCAAGCCTGATGACTTGAGTTCAAATCTTGAAACCAACAAGATAGAAAGACTGACTCCTACTAACCTCCATATGAGTACTGCAACACCCATGCACATGTGCGCGCGCACACACACACACACACACACACACACACACACACACACACACATGCACACACATGGGCACACAGGCCCACACATGCAAAATAAATTTTTTTAGTAATTTTTATTTATTTTAAATACCAACCACAGTTTCCCCTCCTTCTTCTCCTCCCTCAAAAGGGATCTTTATATTCTCAAATATTGCAAGTAAATGTGAGATCTTGTTACATAGAACTCTAATGCAGATAAAAATCAAATATACTCTCAATTGCAGTGCATAAACACAATGATTGTAATTAGCATTTATCAAAGATGTCTATGGGAGTGTTGTGTAATTAATGCTTAAAGGTACAGGTGAATCCATGCAAAAACTTTCTTTGTGACATTTTACTTTGAACAGAATATTTCCTACTTATTCTTGTGTTTCTTTCCTATTTTGTTTTGATGTTTGGTTTCTTTTTCATTCACCGAATGTCCTATTTGGGAAAATGTGAACTTTGTGTACCTGGATGCCCATATTTCTCCTCAGACTTGGAAATGCTTCATTTTTTTAAGTAAACTTTCTACCCCTCTCCTTATTCTCCTTCTGAAGTTCCTACTGGGAAGCATTACTGCATGTAAGGGCATAACCCCATTCCAGAACCCACTCCATTTTCTCAACACATGTCCATCCCTCTGCACGAACACTTTCCAATGGCCTGGGCTCAAGGTCACAGACATTTTCTTCTGTCTAACTGAGTCTCTGTGAAATCCAATGAACTTCTCATTGCATTCCTGCCCCTGCTGGCTCCAGGACATTTGTTTGTTTCTTTTAATTTTTTTTCATTTATACTTCCAGCTCTGTTGAGAACAGTTTTCCTGGTAATGTTGAGTTTTCTGTGCACTTGCTCTCTCAGCCCACTAAGCTTCCTTATATTATCATGTTTAATTCTGCTTGCACATACCTACAAATTCCACTTCTTTGTTTAAATACTTTCAAATTTTATTCTTTGACAGTTTTATATACATATATATATGTATATATATATATGCATAGGTATATAGAGAGATGTATATATGTGTGTATATAATATAATATAGATAGATAGATAGATAGATAGATAGATAGATAGATAGATGATAGATAGTCATATTTTAACCCCAGCCATGACCTTCCCTCATTCCCTCATATCCTCAACTCCCTTGGAACCTTCCCTTCCTAATGTTTCCTTCATACTTTCATAAAAAAGAGATTTATATTTAATCTGGGGCTCCGTGGGTAAATGTGCTTATCATCAATCCTCATGACACAAATTCAATCTTCAGGAGTCTTATGGTGGAAGAGGAGGACAGACCCCTCAAGCTATTCTCTGATCTCCACTAGTACTATGCCAGGTGTGTATACACACACACACACATACACACACACACACACACACACACACACACACCAAATAAATATATAACAAAACTTGAATCACTTCATAAATACTATTTGCATTAATACTTAAGGTATTTTTCTTATGCTTATTCTGCTTACCTGGCATCGTTTATAGAAACATGTCCCTTTCCTAACAGACTGAACAGCTTTAATGACAACAACCGGATAAGACGGGTTAATAGTGAAATCTTCTCTTCTATTGCTTTAATGTTTTTACAAATGTTTATGCAAATTCTATAATTTGATCATTACAGCTTTAAAGCTAGAGCACATTAAAAATTTATTTTACATTTAATAGTGTGTTTATGTATGGGTTTGTGGATGTGAGTTAAGGTACCTATGGGGGCCTTAAAAAGGCATTGAATCCCCTGAAGGTGGAGTTACAGGCGGTTGTGAACCACTTGACATGGGTGCTGGGACTGAATTCCTGTCCTATGGGAACCAGCAAACAATCCTAACTGCAGATCCATTTCTGCAACCCCGAATCACTTTATTACTCTAACTTATTTTCTTTTCAAGATCATTTTGCTGCATTAATTCAGTGTTCCTATACATTCTAAAATCACCTCGTAAATTTCCTATGAGCTAAGCATTTGATTGAAATTACACTGAAGCTGTGTTTTAACAATGTTGGGTCTTATTGCTTAGGACTATGTTACAACTCTTTTATGAGGGCTTTAATTATTCTTGGCAATATTTTATAGTATTTGGTGTAAACATCATGAGCATAATACATTGGCTTAAATCCTAAATATTGAATTTTATACAACTGAAAATTATATTTCCTTTCCAAGTTATACATCAGTATGATGTAGACGCATAATTGGGTTTTGTGTTTTTGCTCTTACACCCTAATGATCTTGCTAAATGCTTCTTACTCTTATTGGGGCCTTTTACAAGTTATGTAGCTGTCACCACATGAATAATATTTTAATGACATCAAATTTTAACTCTTGGAAGCTTCATAAGTCATCTTATATGAAAAAGGAGAACAAGACATTGCACATATGGTGAAATTATATCCTGGATTTTTATACTGACTTCTACATGCAAGCTCTTGTACTTTATAAATTCAGTCTCAGGCCCAGAGAAGGCCATATGAAGACAGAGAAGAGAGAGTGGAGGAAATTAAGATTGAATATTGGAGCAGTGAAGCTCTAAGCCCAATAATACTGAAGTCACTGGACTCTTGAAGCCAAGAAACCAAGATCCTGTCTATTGTCTATAGATGGAATGTAGTCCTAATGACTTTGGAATTTGTACCCAGGAGAATACAATGCCAAATTTATGGCCTCTAGATCTTTGAGACTTGGATTGGACATGAAGCTTAGATGGTTTAGTGCTTGCCCAGCATGTCCAAAGCCCTGGGTGTTATCCCCAGCACTATGTAACCCCCTCAGAACAGCACTCAGGAAGTTGACTGAGAAGAATCAATAGTTCAAAGTTCCTCACCACATAGAAACTTTAAGGCCAATATGAGCTACGTGAGGCTCTCATTCCTAAAGAAAGAAAAGAACAGGGGAAGAAGGAAGGGAGAGAACTTTGAGACTTTTTCTCTGATACCCATTCTGTGGTTATTTGTTATAGCCACAAAGGACAGAACTTGAACACATTTTATTGGCTTCCTTTCTAGTATTGCTTTTTCTATGCTCGTGCAGAGAAGTGGAAATGATTTTGCGTTCTATTTCACAGTCATACTGAACACTAGTTGCGGTGATTTGAATGAGGAATGTCCTCCACAGAGTTAGGAATTTGAAACTTGGTCCCCAGTTTGTGGTGCTGTTTAGAAAGATGGAGCCTTGCTGCAGGAAGCACCTCACTGCTGGCAAGCTTTATAGCCTTGCCGCACTCGCAGATCTGTCTCTCTGTTTTATGTTTGTAGTTAAAGATGGTGCTCTCTCAGCTTCTTGCCCCCGCTGCCGTGCCTGCCACCCGCTGCCATGCATGCCTTCCACAGGCACACCTACCTTCCGCTGCCACCCGCTGCCACGCCTGCCTCCTGCTGCCACGCAAGTCTCCCCCTGCCATGCCTACCTCCTAGTGCCATGCCTACCTCCCGCTGCCATGCCTGCCACCTGCTGCCACGCCTGCCACCCGCTGCCATGCCTGCCTCCTGCTGCCATGCTTCCCTGTCATGATTGGCTCTTATTCTTCTGGGATTGTAAATCCAGATAAATTATTTCTTCCAGAAGTTGCTTTGGTCACAGTGTTTTATCACAACAACAGAAAAGAAACCAAAATATATACTGCTCTTCCAGAGGATGTGAGTTCAGTTCACAGAACCCACACTGGGCAGCTCAAAACCACCTATAACTCCAATTCTATGGCATCTGAGACCCACCTCTGGCCACCATGGACACCTACATTCATGTGTACATACCACAAACGGACATTATATACATACACAATTAAAAAATAAAACAAATCTTATAAATAAAGAACTTTTGTGTGAATATTTAAGATAAATACTGGTATATAAGTTTTTGTTGTTTTTAATGTTTCTGCATATTTTGGCAGTATTATGATGACCTCATAATACAAACTAGAAGGTAGTTTTTCTTTCTCTTCACTTTGAAAGAATTTATGAAATATTCCTAATGTTTCTTCCAAAATTTTTTCTAGAATTAATTCATGAAGCCATCTGTACCTGGAGTTGGTTTTAGAAAAGCCTTCCCAAGTAATATTTTTACTAATTCTTTGAGAATTTCATACAATGTATTTTGATCATACTTGTCCCCTTCCTTAGCTCTTCTTATATACACACTCATCTTCCTACCTTCCCAATCTTGACTTTCTTCTTTCTTTTCCCCACACCGAGTCTAGTTTATGCTGCCTAATATTCTTGGCAGTGAAGCCTGCCTTGGAATATAGTCCACCTATCAAGGGCCATATCATAAAAAAACCCAACAACTTACTGTCCTTTCCCAGTATCTATCACATGCCAATAGAGCTTAAGCTACTGATGGGATTTTGTGCCCACCTTTTCCCACTCCATGCTAAGGTTTTGTCTGGCTTGGGCTTGTGCAGCTCTTATCCATGCTATCACAATGGCAGTGAGTTCAAATGTGTTACCATTTTGCTGTATCCAGGAAACATCAAGGATAAACTTCCTTGAGGTTATCCACAAATTTTGGCTCTTAGAATCTTGCTTCACCATCTTCTACAAAAATCCCTGAGCTTTGGGGTTTGGGGGTGGATAGTATAAATGTCTGATTTAGGACTGCGCATTCTGTAGTCTCTTTTTCTCTGTGTGCTGACCAGTGGAGGATCCCTATGCCAGCTATTGAAATCAGCTTTTCTGATGAGACCTGAAAACATATGCTGATCTATGGATATAGCAGTAAGTTTTTACGGACCAGATAATTACTCTGTCCATTTTGCAGAATGGAGGAAACCCAGAGAATCGTCAGGTCATACTTCAAAGGTATACTTCCCCAAATTGGAAAACTTAAAAAAATGGACAATTTTCTGGATAAATACCACTTGCCAAAATTAAATCAAGACCAGTTAAGAAAATTAAATAGACATATAACTGCTTTAAATAGACATATAACTGCTAAAGAAATAGAAATAATCATCAAAAGTCTCCCAAACAAACAAACAAAAAGCCCAGGACCAGATAGTTTCAGTGCAGAATTCTACAAGATTTTCAAAGAAAAACTAATATAAATACTCCTAAATTGTTCCACACAATAGAAACAGAAGTAAGATTGTCAAACTGTTTTTTATGAGGCGACAATAACTATGCTACCCAAACCACACAAAAACATTACTAAGAAAGAGAATTACAGATCAATCTCACTCATAAACATTGATGCAAAAATACTCAATAAAATACTAGAACCAAGGACACATAAGAAAAATCATCCACCATGACCAAGTAGGCTGTATCCCAGAGATGCAGGGATGGTTCGACATATAAAAATCTGTCAATGAAATCCACCATAAAAACAAACTAAAAAAAAGTTTCTTTAGATGCTGGAAAAGTCTTCGACAAACTACAACATCCATTCATGATACAGGTCTTGGAGAGAGCACATATACAAAGGACAAACCTAAACATAGTAAAGGCAATATACAACAAGCCAACAACCAACATCAAACTAAATGGAGAGATACTTAAAGCAATCCCACTGAACTCTGGGACAAGACAAGGTTGTCCACTCTGTCCATATCCCTTCAATATAATTCTTGAGGTCCTAGCTAGAGCTATAAGACAACAAAAGGAGATCAAGGGGATATGAATCAGAAAAGAAGGCAAACTCTCACTATTTGCTGATGATATGACAGTTTACATAAGTGACCCCAAAAATTCTACCAAGCAACTTCTACAACTCATAAACACCTTCAGTAATGTAGCAGGATACAAGATTAACTCAAAAAAAAAAAAAACAGTATCCCTCCTGTATACAGATGATAAATGGGCTGAGAAAGAAATCAGAGAAACATCACCTTTCACAATAGCCACAAATAGCATAAAAAATCTTGGAGTAACTAACAAAACAAGTGGAAGACCTGTATGACAAGATTTTTAAATCCTCGAAGAAAGAAATTAAAGAAGACACCAGAAAATGGAAAGATTTTACCATGCTCTTAGGGAGGTAGAATTAATATAGTAAAAATGGCAATCTTACCAAAAGCAATCTGCAGATTCAGTGCAATGCCCATCAAAATCCCAGAAAAATTCTTCTCATATCTCAAAAGGACAATACTCAATTTCATATGGAAAAACAAAAGACCCAGGATAACAAAAAAAAAAATCCTGTACAATAAAGTAACTTCTGGAGGCACCACAATCCCTGCCTTCAAACTCTACTACAGAGCTACAGTACTGAAAACAGCCTGGTATTGGCATAAAACAAATAGGAGGACCAACAGAACTGAATCAAAGACCAGAATATCAATCCACACACTTACAAACACCTGATCTTTGACAAAGAAGAAAAAAATTAACATGGAAAAAAGAAAGCATATTCAACAAATTGTGCCGGCATAATTGGTTATCAACATGTAGAAGAATGAAAATAGACCCATATCTATCGCCAAGCACAAAACTCAAGTCTAAATGATCAAAGACCTGAACATAAAACCAACCACACTGAAACTCATAGAAGAGAAAGTAGGAAGTACACTTGAACACATTGGCACAGAAGACCACTTCCTAAATATAACACCAGTAGCACAGACACTGAGAAAACAGTTAATAAACAGGACCTTTTGAAACTGAGAAGCTTCTGTAAAGAAAAGAACACAATCAACAAGACAAAATGACAGCCTACAGAATGGGAAAAGATCTTCACTAACCCCACATTGGACAAAGGGCTGATCTCAAAAATATACAAAGAACTTAAGAAATTGGCCACCAAATAAGAAATAATCCAATAAAATAAAATGGGGTACAGACCTAAACAAAAAACTCTCAACATATCAATCTAAAATGGCTGAAAGACACTTAAGGCTCAACATCCTTAGCCATTAGAGAAATGCAAATCAAAACAACTCTGAGATTCCTTATTACACCTGTAAGGATGGCCAAGATAAAAAACACTGCTGACAATTCATGCTGGAGAGGATGTGGGGAAAAGGGAGCACTCCTGCCTTGCTGGTGGGAGTGCAAACTGGTACAGCCGCTTTGGATATCAGAAAATTTCTCAGAAAATTAGGAAATAACCTTCCTCAAGCCCTAGCAATACCACTTTTGGGTATATACGCGAAAGATGCTCAATCATACCTCAAGGACATATGCACACCGATGTTCATAGTAGCATTATTTGTCATAGCCAGAACCTGGAAACAACCTAAATGCCC
Source organism: Arvicola amphibius (assembly GCF_903992535.2). Lineage (NCBI taxonomy): Eukaryota > Metazoa > Chordata > Mammalia > Rodentia > Cricetidae > Arvicola > Arvicola amphibius. Next base: position 114,910,984 of record NC_052052.2, read on the forward strand.
CTCGATGAAAGAATGGATAAGGAAAATGTGGTACGTTTACACAATGGAATACTACACTGCAGAAAAAATAATGACATCTTGAAATTTGCGGACAAATGAATTGATCTAGAAAACATCATATTGAGGTAACCCAGACCCAGAAAGACAAATATAATATGTATTCATTCATAAGTGGCTTTTAGACATAAAGCAAAGAAAAAAAACAGCCTACAGTTCACAATCCCAGAGAACCTAGACAACAATGAGGACCCTGAGAGAGACATACATGGATCTAATCTACTTGAGAAGTAGAGAAAGACAAGATCTCCTGAGTAAATTGGGGATCAGATAAGACGGTAGAAGGGGAGAGGGGAATAAGGGAGGGGAGCTGAGAAAAATATATAGCTCAATAAAAACAATTTAAAATACAAAATATTAGGTTCTATGATCCATCTAGTCACTGTTTCTTAGTCCTGTTAGCATTGCCAGATATGAGTTCCATTTCATGAAGCAGGCTTTAAATCAAATCAGGAATTTATTTGCCTCTTCTGTAACGTTTGTGCCACTAGTGCACCGCTGGCCACATCTTTTCAGGCCAGTGGCTGTTGCAGGGCTCATAGCTGGGTAAGACTTGAAGGTGCGTGGTTGATCGGCAGTTATGATTCACCAGACAAGCTTTAATATATATAAGTCAGTTTTAATAAAGGAAAGGAAAGGGAACTTACAAATCCAAGGTTCCAGCGAGGAGGGCAGGAAAACAAAAAAAAGAGAGCTGGGCCACAGGCCCGCAAGATTTTATAAGTCAATATTAGCCTAAGGGGGACACACCTAAGAGGGACACGCCTAAGAGGGACACGCCTTTAGACCAAGGGGGACACGCCTTTAGACCAAGGGGGACACGCCTTACAAAACAAGGTGTTTGGCTAGGCTTCCCCTTCATCTCCCCCTTTTTTCTAAATAAGACAGAACCAAACCAAATACAACTATATTCAATAGGAACAAATAATAAATATAAAATTACAAACAATATTAAGAAGAAACATATAACAAAAGTTTTACTAAGCATTCTATTTCAAGGAGTCTAAATAATGTAGAGGGTAACTACAATTATCTAATCTTCAACCCCATCAAAGATCTGAGAAGGGAAGTAATATTACTTAAGCAACCAGGAAGTACAAACAAGAAACTTCCAAAATGTGCAACAAATGACAGAGACAACTAACTACCTGGGCAGTCACCCAAAGTTTCGTTTTGCAATGTTGAGGCAACCAACTTTGGCTAAGGCCTAACACAACTGACATAACATTTTTCAAAGGCAAGGAACTTTTTGTAGAACTGTCCAACCCTGTCTTGGCAAGATAAGACAATCCTGTTTTATCCATTTACGGATACTCTGAAACTCTGTCAGTGGTCGAGGTATGGGCTTTTTCTTTGCCTAAAGGCCACTTCTGCCAAGAAGAAGACAAGCTCCCAGTGGAGTGTCTTTGGTGCTCAACATTCTCTCGGGAGTAGAGTGGTGTTGCCAGGAGTGATTGTGTCTCATAAGTACCAAACTCTAGGTTAGATTAAAGGCCATGTTCTACAGCTCTTCAAAGAGGTCGAAGATTATACTATCTATACTAAATATAATTTCTATGTATCTAAAAAACCTGAAAAACAACTGTGCAATAAATGAGGACAATATCCCCAAATGTAAACAATGTCATTATACAAATAATATCAGAGGTAGAAATGTACATTGCAATATGATAAATATCTCAATATAACAATTGTTTTAAACAGAGGTAGAAGCATACTCTCATACAATAGAGGTAGAAGCATACTCATATACAATGTTCAATATACAAGAATCAACACCAATGCAATTTTCTAATAACAATAATTCACAAATACCAATCATCCCATCAAACCAGGTAATTCCCCCCCCTTTTTTTTTTAAACACCCCTGAGTCCATATAATACCTCCCCCATCCCCTCAACCCTATACCATCTACTAAATGATGTCCCTAAACCAGAGGGCAAACTCTGTTGGGAGAGGGGGCGTCGTTCTCTAAGATTGCTTCTAGCTGACATGGGGGCGACGTTCTTCTCAGGGGGTTCCATGAAAGCAAATGATGGTAAAATTCCCAGAATAACATTTGGTCGAGGAAATTGTAACTAGCCTCTGAGTGTTTTGAGGAGGTCCGGCCAGAGTGTTGTCAAAATTGTACACCATTTGAAACTGTCTTGTGTAGTTGGTACCAAAAAAAAAAAAAACCAAAAAAAGGTCTAATTTTAGCGCTATTAAAAAACATGACGTCATAGTAACCAGGTGAAATTGATGTTGTGGGGCCCCATCTTCATCCTGGAAACTTCAAAGATTACTGAAGGAAAATTTGTTGTTTGTTACAGGAAAGGTAAACATTATCTACAAAGACATATACAGACATATATATTCGATGGAAGGTATAATAAAGACAGACAGATATGAGGAAAGGCAAAGAAAGTTTATCAAGTATCATCATCATCATCATCATCATCATCATTATTATTATTATTATTATTATTATTACTATTATTATTCTGTCCCATTTCATGGCTCCTGACCTGAGACAGAAACTCTGAGATATCTCTTATAAACAGGCTTGGAATTGAAGAAGGACTGAGCCATAGTCCAACTCCAAAACCAGCTCTATATACATATAAATAAAGGCACAGTATATATGTAAAAAAAATGTTTTATACTTACTAAACATATTCGGGTTCTGTGTTGATCCATATTAGGTTGTAACTAGTGTCCATGCATCAGTATTTAAATATCCAGGGTCCCTTAAGTTCTTTGAAGATGAGTGGTTTCCTGTGGAGATAAGAAAAGAACCCTGCCCCCAACCTATATGCTTTTCTTACCATCAGTATGATCATCATCCTTGTGAATGAATTATTTTTCTTCTCCAAGGGGCTTCTTCTCTTCAAACCGAACCTTTATTAATTTTGACGGTATCCACAATTTTTCCTCTCCTGTGGAGACAAGAGCAAAACCCCTTCCCCAACGCAGCACATCTCCTGGCTTCCACTGCGAGGTCAGCACATCCTTGAAATAAACTGGTTGATTTAATTCAGCAGACTTTTCCATTATCCAATGTCTTTCTGCAGCCGTTGTCCCCTTCTCATTAGCGTTGAGAAAATTCAAGGTTAATAAAGCACTATGTAACCTATTTCTAGGGGTGTTTTCCACCCCTTTCTGTTTGTTTAACATGTCCTTTATAGTTCTATTTGATCTTTCTATGACTGCTTGACCTGTAGGATTGTATGGTATACCTGTAACATGCTTAATATTGTAATAAGCAAAAAACTGTTTCATTTTCCTAGAGACATAAGCTGGACCATTATCCGTCTTTATTTGTGTAGGTATACCCATGATGGCCATAACTTCTAATAAATGAGTGATTACTGAATCAGCTTTTTCTGAGCTTAAAGCAGTTGCCCATTGAAAACCTGAATAAGTGTCAATGGTGTGGTGTACATATTTTAATTTGCCAAATTCTGCAAAGTGAAACACATCCATCTGCCAGATTTCATTCCTTTGAGTGCCCTTTGGATTAGCCCCTGCAGGCAGTGGTGTTTGGTTATAAAAAGAGCAAGTAGGGCATTTCTTTACAATTTCCTTAGCTTGTTGCCATGTAATAGAAAATTCTTTCTTCAAGCCTTTGCTATTGACATGATGTTTTTTATGAAATTCAGAGGCCTGCAGCACACTACCAATCAACAATTGATCAATTTCTGCATTACCTTTTGCTAGAGGACCTGGCAGACCCGTATGAGATCGGATGTGTGTTATATACATAGGGCAAAGCCTGTTCCTGATCATGTCTTGTACCTGGATAAACAATGAGGTTAGTTCTGTATCATCAGGTATAAATTCAGCAGTTTCAATATGTAAGATTACTCTTTCTGCATATTGTGAATCAGTAACTATATTAAGCGGTTCTTTAAAATCCCTTACCACCATAAGAATGGCATATAATTCTGCCTTCTGGACAGAATCATAAGGGCTTTGTTCCACCTTACTCAAATCTTCTGATTTGTAACCTGCTTTCCCTGATTTATTAGCATCAGTATAAAATGTACGTGCTCCAGTTATTGGAGCATCACGGATGATTCGGGGGAGAATCCAAGAAGTTCTCTTTATAAAGTTAAGCCTCTTGCTTTTCGGATAGTTGTTATTGATTTCTCCCAAAAAATTAGCGCAAGCTCTTTGCCATGGTTCGTTATCTTCCCACAATTTTTTTAGTTCATCAGCAGTGAAAGGAACTATAATTTCTGCTGGGTCTATGCCTGCTAGTTGACGAAGTCTCAATTTGCCTTTTATAATTAATTCAGAGACTTTTTCCACATAAGTTTTTATTTTCTTACTTGGTTTATGTGGTAAAAAGATCCATTCTAAGATAATATCATCTCTCTGCATTAAAATTCCTGTAGGAGAAATTTTGGAAGGCAATATGACGAGAATACAACTGAGCTCTGGATTCACCCTGTCCACATGTGTCTCTTGTAATTTCTCTTCAATCATTCTCAGCTCCTTTTCTGCTTCAGCTGTTAATTCTCTGGGACTGTTTAAGTCTTTTTCACCATCCAAGGTTTTATTTAAATGAATTATCATATCAGGTGTTATGCCAACAGCTGGTCGTAAGCTGGAAATGTCTCCTAACAACCTTTGAAAGTCATTGAGAGTCCGTAACCGATCTCTCCTAATTTGTGCTTTTTGTGTCTTAATTTTTTGCAAACCTATTTTATAACCTAGATAATTAACAGAATCTCCTCTCTGAATTTTTTCAGGAGCAATCTGCAATCCCCATTTAGGTAAAAGTATTTTTACTTCTTCAAACAGTCTTTCTAAAGTAGCCATGTTTGAATCAGATAACAGAATATCATCCATGTAATGATAAATTATCGACTTGGGAAATTGCTTGCGTATTATTTGCAATGGTTGATTTACAAAATATTGGCACAGGGTGGGAGAGTTCAACATGCCCTGTGGGAGGACGGTCCACTGGTATCTCCTTGTAGGTTGAGAGTTATTATAAGTAGGCACTGTGAAGGCAAACTTTTCTCTGTCTTTTTCTTGTAAAGGTATAGTGAAGAAACAATCCTTTAAATCAATTACTATGAGAGGCCATCCTTTTGGTAATAAAGATGGCAGAGGAATTCCAGATTGCAGAGAGCCCATAGGTTGAATAACCTTATTGATAGCCCTGAGATCTGTCACCATTCTCCACTTACCAGATTTTTTCTTAACAACAAATACAGGAGAATTCCAAGGGCTGGTAGATTCTTCTATATGTCGAGCATCTAATTGCTCTTGTACCAGCTGTTCTAAAGCCTGCAACTTTTCCTCAGCTAATGGCCATTGCTTTGTCCATATTGGTTTCTCAGTCAACCATTTTAGAGGCAGTGCTGTTTGTATCTCTGAAGGGCCATCAATTGCTTTGCATTCTTGTACAGCCCGAACAGCCGGTTTCCGCCTTCTGTAATATCTTTTAATATTTCCCTCGGTGATAGAGGCTCTAGAAGCAGCAGGAATGTTAATTTGGGTATTCCATTGCTGCAACAGGTCACGGCCCCATAAATTCACTGCAATATTGGCTACATATGGCCTTAATTTTCCTATTTGTCCTTCTGGCCCTATGCATTCAACCCATCTCGTGCTCTGCCTTACTTGAGATAGGGTTCCAATTCCCAGGAACTGAACATTTACATCCTGAAGAGGCCAATACGGATGCCAAGATTCTGGAGTAATGATACTTACATCCGCACCTGTGTCCAGTAGGCCAGTAATAAAAATGCCATTTACACATACTCTTAACTTTGGTCTTTGTTCATTTATAAAAGTCTGCCAAAATACACGTAACTCATCTTTCAGGCCATTTTTGCTTTTAACAGCAGGCATGGGGCTTTCTAATTTTCTTGACGAGGCATGTTCTCGGCAGTAACTGGAAATGACTGGACCACATTCGCCATGGGGGCCTGCGAGAGGCCCCCCATTGAGTTTCCCAGTGGCAACAGGTTGCCTTGTCTATCTCTTGTTGACCTGCAGTCATTTGTCCAGTGTCTGCCTTTTCCACATCTCCTACATATACCTGAAGGCTGAGTCCTCCTATGTCTGTTATTTCTAGAAGAGGCATTATTATTATTATTATTATTGTTATTATTATTGTTGTTGTTATTATTATTATTATTATTTCTGAAAATCCGTTGTCTGCAATTCCTTTTAATATGTCCCATCTTGCCACAATTAAAACATTTGGTAACTTGATGCCTCCTTTTTGCATTAGAAATTGCTTCTTCGACCCATGCTTCAGTGCCATAGTCAAATGATTCAACATTCATTGTATGTAAGACCCATTCGTCCAAGGGCGCTGATCTCATCTTTAAAGGCCCCAGGATCCTTTTACACTCCACATTGGCATTCTCATAAGCCAAAGATTCAATTATTATACGTCTTGCTTCTGGGTCAGATATCCCTATCTGTACAGCTTTAGTTAGCCTTTGTAAAAAATCACTAAAGGGTTCTCTCTGACCCTGTTTAACTCTGATATATGATTCCAGTCTCTGTCCTGGGTCTTGAACCCTGTCCCAAGCCTTTAAAGCTGCTGTAGTACATATGGATAAGGTGTGTTCATCATAATTCGCTTGTTCCAGAGGATCGGAGAAAAGTCCTTCACCTAGAATTTGATCTAGGGAGATCTCAGTTCCCTTTGCTCTTTCCTGCTGTTCTAAAAGTTTAGCCTCTTGTCTGAACATGCATTTCCAATTTAATTGTGACCCACTCTCTAGAACAGCTGATACTAATTGTACCCAATCATGGGGCGTTGCCTTATTGCTTATAGACCATGTTTTGAGCATCTCTCTAACAAAGGACGAATGTAGCCCAAAGTTCATAATGGCTTGTTTAATTTCTTTGAGATCATTCATACGGACGGGTTCCCATGTATATTCCTTGATGACTTTAGGGTTTTTGGAACCAGTCACCTTTTCTGACGTTACTATTGGAAAGGCAGGTAGAACTTTATGGAAATTATCCCGGAGAGTTTTACTCATTGACGGAGTTAAATTTCGCCTTTGTACCGTTTGCTCCTGTTCTATAATTTCCTCAATCTTTTCTAATCTGCTTACTATTCCCTTCTGTAAGGCCTGGATCTCCTGTCCAGAATTATGCTCCAAGGCCTTCATGGAGGATTCCAAAACATGAAGTTTGTCCAGTAGAGTTAGTATCTCATCCTTGGATAGAATTTTCATGGCATGAATTGTGCCTTCTTGTATTGACAATCTGTCAGCCAATCTGTCATATCCTTTAGACAAAGTCCGATTTTCACATTCAGCAGTTTTAATTCTCTCTGATAATGTTTCAGACAGGGACTGAAGTTTACGATCCAAATCAGCTGTTCTCTCCTCCGCAGCAATGAGTCTCTCCTTAATATCAGACTGTAGTTTTTCTAAATTTTGCTCATTTGACCGAGTCATATCAGACAAAGCCCTATTCCCTTCCTTGAGACCTTCAAACTCTTTCTTGGTGTCAGTCTGAATTGTTTTTGCAAATACCTCGACCGACTTAAAGTTGTCACTCAAAACAGTTGTGCCCTTTCTTAAGCATTCAACCTCTGTCCTAAGAATCCTGGTTTCATTCTGTAAGGACTTTATCATTTTTCTATTTTCAAACCATGTAAGGGAGAAACCAAATACGAGAAAAATTGCAAGCCCTATAAACATCCAAGTTATGGGAATATCATATGTATCCTGTAATATTTCTACCATAGTACAATTAAATAGACTGCAGAAGCTTTCAACGGTGATATGGTCAGACATTTTTTTTTTTTTTTTTTAATCAAAAGAAATTTTACCTGAAATGACCGTTCCCTGCCAGTAGGTTGCTAGGGCAATAACCGCTCGGCCAAACCGAGTCTGCAGTACCTGAGGAGCTCGAATGTTGGGACTCCGGCAGTAACCGCTAGTCTCTGGCAGGTCAGGGCCCAGGCCGAACTCAGCCGGGACTGGTGCTGCCTGAGGGGTTAGCGAGCTCGGACTGAGTCACCCGAGCACACACACGTCCTTTGCTCCGTACAAGCGGGGCTGGGACAGGCTAGTCTGGGAAACTGCTCTGAAGCAATCAAGAGCCCAAGGCCGAATCCTTGCCACGCAGTGTGGGAACTGGAGCTGAAGGCTCCCAAATGCCCGAGTTGGACGCCAAATGAAGGTGCGTGGTTGATCGGCAGTTATGATTCACCAGACAAGCTTTAATATATATAAGTCAGTTTTAATAAAGGAAAGGAAAGGGAACTTACAAATCCAAGGTTCCAGCGAGGAGGGCAGGAAAACAAAAAAAAGAGAGCTGGGCCACAGGCCCGCAAGATTTTATAAGTCAATATTAGCCTAAGGGGGACACACCTAAGAGGGACACGCCTAAGAGGGACACGCCTTTAGACCAAGGGGGACACGCCTTTAGACCAAGGGGGACACGCCTTACAAAACAAGGTGTTTGGCTAGGCTTCCCCTTCAAAGACTGATGGTTACTCTCCTCCTCTGTTAGTGCATATGGCACCTCACAGAACTATGAACGTTAGCCAGTAAGGATGGCGCTTGACTTCCCAGTGCTCTGTGATGCAAGTGTGTGGTAGATTCAGCGATGTCTGATAGATGCACAAGGTTTCTTTGGAGTTCCAGCTCTTGTTTTCTTTCAGTTTTGAGTTGTATTCCTTAAAAGGCTTGGTTAGATCTCTTCTGCTAAATTTATCACACAATGTTTGCTCCTTCTCCACTGAGATGCCCATCGTATCTTTTGAAAAGTTTGATGCCAGCTCTCCCACTGCCTCAGAACTTGAAATAATGTCCATATTCACTTCTTGGTGAACAATGGAAAATAGTTAATGAGCATACGCTCTGCGTCTGGCAATCCTGATAGCTCTCATTCATCTATCATTACAAACATAGCCATCCAAAGCTTGTTTGTAACCCCTCTGGCTTCCCCTTGCTCTTCTCTTTGTTAGAGTCCCCTCACCCCCATTGCTCTGCAGGCATGAAATACATCACTTAACTCTGGGAGAATTCATTCCTAATTACAGCTCATTAAAGTTTATCCCAGACATCAACTCTCCAGTGGGTTTTCTTTTGTAACTAACTTTGGCTGCTTGTAACATATCTTGTCCTTCTTCTTAGAGAAGAAGTAGTTACAGTTGTCTAGACCCTCATCGGAGAAAGAAGTCACTCTAGTTAATTATGATATAAGTTGTCTGTGACCAAAACTTTCAGATGCTTTCCCTGGGTGCTCCAACTCCAGGAGCACAGAATAGCTAGTCCCATCTAGATGTAGGTTAAGACTTTTTAAATTCTTGGCCCCCATACATATTCACAGAACCTGTCAGCGAGTGTTTCTTGCCTAGAACATTTTAACAAATGCATGCAGCACTTTAATTATAAAGTAAAATTAAATTTTAGGAAGTTTATGCCGGGGACTTTAAATGCCAGCCTTGAAAATAACTTTCCATGAAAATATTTATCCCTCACTTTTCCTTTTTCTTTAGAATGGCAGTCTAGAGTTAGACACCCTCAACTCACCTTGGCTGGTAATGAAAACTTTCCACTTCGTCTATGCTGAAATGAACTTTATTCCAGATGGTAGGGCTTAAGCTAAGGAAACAGTACTTTTAATGAATTTTAAAATTAAACCAGAGAGATGCCTTTGACAGTTGGAACAGGAGCGTAGGATTCCAGATATGTACCTTTCCACTTGGAGTTTCTATTACTTATTTATAACTAGTATTTCCTATGTGGAACTTCTCCTGGCCTTCAAAGAGCAAGGCAACTTCTTTCTCTAACTTTGTCCGTCTTCATTTCTGAACTCGGAAGGCTTACATGCTGATAATGACGAAAGCGTATTCCTCTTTATATTAGTTCTAGGGGTAGCATTCAAGACATTGAACATGCTAGGCAAATGTTCCACCACTGAGCCTGGTCCCTAACCTCCAAAGCACCTTCGATAAGCAATCATCTTTACATAGCAAATCCACCACAGGTGACACTGAAGTCCATGCCTGTGAATGCATGGCTCATGTCTTCTGTTTAACACATAGAATTCTTTTTCCTTCCTCTGAGGTGTGAAATAAATTCTATGCAGAATGAGATGAGATAGACTCTAAGTTAGATCCCAGGAAGGTGGGATAGGGTTGCTAGTGCCTAATTATTATAAAAATGTATTTTATTCTCTCTCTCTCTCTCTCTCTCTCTCTCTCTCTCTCTCTCTCTCTCTCTCTCTCTCTCTGTCTCCCTCTCTCTCTCTCCCTCCCTCTCTCTCTCCCTCTCTCTCTCTCTCTCTCCTTCTCTCTTTCCCTCTCTCTCTCTCTCTCTCCTCTTATTCTTGTTCTCATTCTCTCTTTTTTCCCTTTCTAAAATTTAAACAGGTTTCATTTATGTAGCCAGCTAATTTAAATAGTAATTCTCCTGCCTCAGTCTCCCACGTGACAATATTATAGACACAGGCAACACCACCCAATTTAGTACATTTTTTTCAAAGTACTGTCTATAACTTGCTAACTAAGAATTAAATTAAAACTAAATTGACTCCACAGTAGCCCATAGGGTGAAAGGCTCACCAAAACCAAAATGATCACTTTTAAACACCTCCATTAGTGTTCCACCCTCGCCAGACTATCTCCGAAAGTTGGGAACTCAGTAGAAACTCTGCTGTGATCCAGAAGGTCCGGAAACACAGATGTGTTGGCTTCAGGAACTTTTCCCTGTGTGTGCTGGTAGGATCCAGGCTCCACTGCCCATTGTCTGGGTCAGTGTCAGTGGTTAAGGATCTAGTCTTAGCTATCCGTGCTCTCAGACTGACTGCTAGGTGTTTTGGGGGCTGACTTTCCTCCTGTCTGGACATAAGCAGAGAGAGATTCTTAATGGATTTCACGGGAAAAAACACATTTGTTTCTGGAAGTGTCTTCAGACCTCACTGAGTCTCAAGAATGTGTCAGTGATTGAGCAGCCACTGTCTGAGAGGGAAGGTGTGCAGCAGCCACTGTCTGAGAGGGGAGGTGTGCAGCAGCCACTTTCTGAGAGGGGAGGTGTGTGGCAGCATGCTTCAGTTTCTAGAGCTGCTCAAGATTTAGCCTGGACTTGGAGAGAAACAGAAACTACCCAATGCACACAGGAATGTCCAGGGGGAAACCAGAAGGAAAACAAAGTAGGAAGCAAGAAACAAACCAGGTCTGATTCCCTTGAACGACCCTCTCATTAAGCGATTTTTTAAAAAGTCTCAACAATTTCAGGAGTCATTACCATGGAAAGCTGTAGGACCCACCATGCGTGCCAGAGAAGTTCAAAAGAAAGGGCTCATGCACACAAAAGCATCTCCATATGCAACATCCATGTTTGGAAAGGTGCGGGGCACCTCTTCCCTGGAGCACACCAGCTGAGTCCCCATCACTGAGATTTATGCTACCATTTATTAAACCACAGTGAGAGCGCAGAGCCAGATGCTGTAACAGTGCATAGGGCATCACATTTGTGTGAGGATTTGCTGCAGAATACGCCATCTGTCCTTTCACAAGTGAGCATACTTTTTAAGACCTGAATCATGTAAACTTCTGAAATAGAATTGTCAACAGGTCCAAGCTCTGAATACAAGACTTTCTTTCTTGTTGTTGAAGACCACTCAAAGGAACCCTGCATTGTTCAGTCAAGTGGAAATATTCAACCACTCTAAACAAGAATTATATTCCTCCTTCCCTTTCCTCCCCCCTCAACTTCCTTCCTCCCTCTCATTTTTGCTGACTCTTTCTTATACAATCTTTCTCTTTCCCTCCCTCCATCTCTCCACCCCTTTTTCTCTTTCATCCCCCATCATGTTTCTGTTTCTCTAACTCTGCCTTTTAAAGTCTCTCTTCTCTCCTCTCTCTCTCTCTCTCCCTCTCCCTCTCCCTCCCCCCCCCCCCCCCCCCCCCCTCTCTCTCTCTCTCTCTCTCTCTCTCTCTCTCTCTCTCTCTGTGCCCCCTGACTTTCTTTATCTCCTCTGCTGAGATCACCCTGTCCAGAAACCTCCTGTTCCACAGTGGGGCAGGACTGCCCATTGCTGTAGACGGTGTCTGAGGAGGCTGATTTAGCATGAGGCCCCATCACTACAAGGGACACAGTAATCACAGAGCACAGAACACCTGCAGTTCACCTGGCAGGAGCTTCTCGGTGCACCAGACAAGTTGAGGGCTGAGGGTGTCAAACCAAATTTAGATTTCAGTTACCACTTTCTGGTGACACAGACCTTCACTTCCATACCACCATCCCTTTCCCGGGACCATCCTGGGATACCTCCATGTCAGCTAGAGAACACCAAGAGGTAGTCCTTGCACACAATAGTATAGGCCCGTGAGACAGATGGTACCCAATAGCCACCCTTTCATCTCCTACCCTCTGCTCCACAAATTCAGATTTTGTTTCTGTGTCACCATTGACATTTCTCAACAACCATCTTAGATTAGAGCAAATGCAGTCACTTCAAAAGTTACACTGTTAGGGTTTGCATTGAGGCCATGTGAGGTTATAATGAGTTGGTGACACAGGAGGAGAACATGTAGTGGCAATATTTCTCAAGAAAGGACTTCAGAATGCTAACAAATGTGGCACTGAACTTGGGAATACCTGTGGCTTCTCTCAGTTCTAGAGAATAGTTAGGGTAAAGGATGTTACCTACCTCAGATGTTATTTCGGAAGGAAAGGAACATAGCTGTGCTTTATAAAACCTTGAATATGCTGGCCTGAGAATCAGGCTTCCTTGCGGAAAGGCAGACATGTAACTCTGCTACCACAGGACCTGCAACAACACAAATGAGCCTTGGGATGGAGTTTGCACTCTGTCCTGGGTTGTCTTGAGTCCTGGATTTCCTGGTTCAGTCCTTCAGGCTTTCATCAGGAAAGGTTGCTAGGTCAACCTCTTGCAATGCACTATGTGTAAACTCAACATCCAATCCCACCATGCTCAGAGGGCTCTCCACTCTCACAGTCATTCCGATGCTCAGCTACCTTTCCTCTGCCACTGGGATACCCCACAGATCAACAGGAATGAAGAACAAACTGGTAGGGATCCATCCACTCTCAGAGCAGGTAGCCAGGTTCTGCATCAGGACCAACAGACAGTGACCAGAAGCATCTCTCAAAATCTGTCCTTAAAGGAAACGTTTATACTCAACCTCAGCATAGCTCAGCAGTCTGTTTGCTTAAAACTGAAATGGTCAGCCCTCTTCAACTGGAAATGATTGTAAAAAAAAAAAAAAGACAGAAAAGAAGGAAATAAAGAAGACAGGGAAACAGTATCTCCCGAAATAATAACTCAACCATTTCAGCTGTGAAGATGGGATTTTTATTAAATCACCCATCTTGGGATAGGGAGATGGTTCAGGAAGTAAGGGCACTTGCATCCAAGCCTGAGGACATAAGTTTAGTCCCTGGGACCCAAATGTGGTATAAGGAGAAAAACAAGGCAGGCAAGTTGTCTTCTGACCTCCAAATACATGTTTTAGCGTAGGCACACTCTCAACAAATGAACCTATTAAAAAAACTTACTTTTTAATAAACATGCTTCTATTCATGTCTAATTAAGACACAGCAGACAAATCAACTCTCCCATGGAGAAAATGATACGAGCTTGCTTTTGTCACCCTATTTAACTAGAACATCCCATCACAGCCACTACAGCCTAGACAGTCTAACTTGTATGGTGAACAGTTACTGTATTTTGCCTTCCTCTCCTCTACTTGCCTGGTAGACACCACACATGGACTAGGTACACCTACTGTGTTCACATGGACTAAGTACACTTATTGTGTTCACATGGACTAAGTATACCTACTGTGTTCACATGGACTAAGTATACCTACTGCATTCACAGGGACTAAGTACACCTACTGTGCTCACAGGGACTAAGTACACTTATTGTGTTCTAAAGGGTCTGCAGCTCTGCAGACTAGGGGCAAGAGAGGAAGCCTAAGAAGCAATCCACACAAGGGAATATACTGCATTCTGATGAAGTTATGGTCCTAAGGAATGGAGGCAGGAAAAGGGCCATACCTTTTTCTCTGGCAGTAGGTTTCCATCTCCCTGGAAGACCATCATTTCCCTTTTCCTGAAGTAGAGTGTTCTTTCCCTGCTACACCACAAATAGAAGGAGGTTATGGAGAAAGCTTAGCCCAATCAATCAACATTAATTTCCATATCCGTGACCCAAGAGGGCAAACCCTATTGCTGATGTTACTGTGATCATCAACAGGAGTGGAGGACCCACTCCCAATGCCAACACGAGCATAGGAACATCTTAGCATCAATAGAGGTGAAAAGGGAGGTCTCCCAGAGAGGGTTACAACCAAACCCAAGAAAACCCTAGCCCTGCTTAGATTTGGTGATCTTCCCATACTGGGGCTGACTCTCATTAGAGAAGTCTATAAATCTTGCTAGTAAACTGCCTTCCATGTTGCTCTGAACTATTTCCCAGTAATTCTTAAATTGACAGAAAAAAAGATCCTTAGAGCCAGCTGGTATCCAGCTAACCACAGGTTACTAGCTAAAATCTCCATGCTAAATTAGAATACACAAAACAGTAAAATCTCAGAGATGGAAACAAAGACAACACAAATGGCAAGCACACATGCACACACATTTTGGACGTATTAAGCATAATATAAAAGCCCATGGGTTTGTTCACCTTAGCACAGCCTGTAGGCTAAGCTTTTTGACATCATACAAATGATGGTTGTTCACGAGCTTTGGAAACTTGGGTTTGTTAAGACTGCACTGGGAAAGACTTCTATTCTCAGAATCCATCACGTCTGCCGCAAGCATTGTTTATGCCAGGGTATACGTTTGACAGGCTGCCTTGGAATACTAAAGAGCAAAGCAAAGAAATGTCAAGAGTCTGGTTATGTGTCTTTGTCTCCTAGCATACAGGTAAAATTAGCCTGTGACTTGACCAAGGGTGAGAGCTACACAGTTTGCAATTAGGAAGTGCCAAGCAAGCAGAAGAGGAGCGAGGAAAGGCAGTAACTGGGAGTGTGTCGGTCCGACAAGCTCAGCGTGTGGGAGCTGCACTGAGTTTGAAAATGAGGTCAAGATATACTCACTTTGAGGTGCTGTGAACTGGCTGACACAGAGGTGGCGTGCTCCGCCTTGGTATCCAACTCTGTAAGGATAATGCACAAAGCCTGGCAGTCCTGTGGCCATGACAGAGGACAGGAGAAGGACTGGGC
The DNA here is from genome assembly GCF_903992535.2 of Arvicola amphibius. Taxonomy (NCBI): domain Eukaryota; kingdom Metazoa; phylum Chordata; class Mammalia; order Rodentia; family Cricetidae; genus Arvicola; species Arvicola amphibius. The sequence goes on from NC_052052.2 coordinate 114,926,220, forward strand.
TCAGCCAGGGCACAGATGCCACAACTTGTGGGTTCTTCAGATGCACATGGTTGAAGACCAAGAAGGCAAATATTTAGCATCTTTGTAGTTGAGAAAACACTTGTAGTGTAAATTCTAAATGGTTTTAATAATAAAAACACAGGGTCAAATAAATATTGAGGTAAATGCTCAAAGATCAGAGACGTAAAGGAGCCAGCCACTAGAGAGACTTTTTAGATCTCCCAAATCCTCAGACCAAAGGGGGCAAGATCCTGTCTCCATGAATTATCAGACAGGACGGCTTGAACTCCTGTCTCCTCCAGCCTTATAGTCCTCTCTCCACCCAGCCATATTCCTGTCTCCACCCCCCTAATGTTGGGATTAAAGGTGTATGACTCCCAAGTACTGGGATTGAAGGCGTGTGCCATCATTGCCTGATCTCTATGGCTAACTAGCATGGCTAGCTCTGCTCTCTGATCTTCAGGCAAGTTTTATTTGTTAGATGACAAACAAAATATCACCACAAACACTTAGCTCTCAAAAGCGCCAGAAGCTTTCCTGTATGCATCTCCTTGAAACACAGTCATTGTGGTCATTTTGCAAGGTTACCTCTAACTTCATTGATGCTGCATTTTCCAAGGAAGCCAGAGAGACTGAGTGAGAGGCAGGAGAGAGCTTGGGATGTGGCAGTAACAGCAAACAGAATGACTCAGCAATGAAGAGCACACATGGCTATTTCAGAGGACTTCATTCGGTCCCTAGAATGCAGGTCAGGCATCTCACTTTCACCTGTCACTCCAGTACCAGGGAACCCGATAGTTACCAGAAGTTACTACAATTCCTAAGAGTCACAAGGCCTCTCCCCAAGTTTCAGAAGCTGTCAGTAACAATTGCCAGGGAAAGGAAGCTCCAGCCTGCTCTTTATGCAGGAAGCTCCAGGAATGCAGTTTCCTGGGCTGGAATCCATGCTGGGGTAGGATTTTCAGTGTCACAACTGTGTTTGAGAATCACCCAGGATCTTGTAAATAGCCTCCATACCCCCCGTAAGTGACCCCAATAAACTCAGTTCAGGATGAATCAGAACTTTCGTCTATCACAGGTGACCTAGCTTGGGTGAATAGACATTTCTTCTTTTTTTTTTCTCATTTTTTTTATTAGAGATTTCCATCTCCTCCCCTCCTCCTCCCCCTTCCCTCCTCTCCCTTCCACCCATACCCCCACTCCACCCCTCTCCAAGACAAAGAGCCATCAGGGTTCCCTTCACTATGTTAAGTCCAAGGTCCTCCCAGCTCCCCCTAAGTGCAGGAAGGTGAGCAACCAAACTGACAAGGCTCACAGTGAGCCCGTCCATGCTGTAGAGTTCATGTTCATTGCCGTTGTCCTTGGTTTCTCAGTCCTCCTCCGCCGTCAGCCACATTCAGAGAGTCCGGTTTGGTCCCCTGTTCCATCAGTCCCTTTCCAACTGGACTTGGTGGTCTCCTATTAGATCTGTTCCACCGCCTCAACGGGTAAACGCACTCCTCACGGTCCTGACTTCCTTGCTCATGATCTCCCTCCTTTTGCTCCTCTTCAGGACCTTGGGAGCTCAGTCTGGTACTCCTATGTGGGGTTCTGTCATTTTCTCCATCCAATGCCAGGTGAAGGTTCTATGGTAATATGCAAGATATTCATGAGTATGGCAATAGGATCTGGACATTTCTGGCACCCTCTCCTCAGCTGCCCAAGGACCTAGCTGGGGGCGTCTTCCTGGACACCTGGGAACCCCTCTAGAGTCAAGTCTCTGCCAACCCTAGAATGGCTCCCTTAACTAAGATATATAATTCCTTGTTCCCATATCCACCCTTACTATATCCCAACCATCCTATTTCCCCAAGCTCTACCCATCCTCCACTTCACACTTTTCTCTCCCCATCCCTCCATCCCCCCATCCCACCCTACCCCCATGTTCCCATTTTTTGTCCGGCAATCTTGTCTACTTCCAGTATCCAGGAGGATAACTATATGTTTTTCTTTGGGTTCACCTTCTTATATAGCTTCTCTAGGATTTTTTATAAATTATAGGCTCTATGTCCTTTATTTATGGCTAGAAACCAATTATGAGTGAGTACATCCCATGTTCATCTTTTTGGGCCTGGGTTACGTCACTCAGGATGGTGTTTTCTATTTCCATCCATTTGCATGCAAAATTCAAGATGTCATTATTTTTTTACCGCCGAGTAGTACTCTAATATGTATATATTCCACACTTTCTTCATCCATTCTTCCACTGAAGGGCATCTAGGTTGTTTCCAGGTTCTGGCATTACAAATAATGCTGCTATAAACATAGTTGAACAAATGCTTTTGTAATATGATTGGGCTAGACATTTCTTCTTGTCCCCCGAGAAGTCACATGACAGTTGTTAAGCCATACTCTTCTCCCTTATGACCACTCAGCCATCTCCACCAAGTTGGACTGCCCAACCTACTGACTAACTACAGATTCACTTCCGGTCTTTTGGGGATTTTATTGACCTAGTTTACATCCACACTGTTTCTTAAAAAAGCAGCAACCCCTCACGAACCTAATGGTTCCTTCTTCTAATCCAGTAGTTCTCAACCTGTGGGTTGTGACACCTTGGGGGTGGGGCCTCAAATCCACAGATATTTATATTTTAATTCATAGCAGTAACAAAACAACAGTTATGAAGATACAATAAAATAATTTTATGGTTGGGGGTCACCATAACACGAAGAACTGTATGAAAGGGCCCCAGCATTCAGAAGGTTGAAAACCATTGTTCTAATACATCTTCTATCCACACAGCTGTGCTTCTAAGATGAATGCAAAACGGCTGCACCAGGCCCTGTCTGCAGAACAAAACCCGTAGCCTCAGACACTGGTGCTAGGCTTCATCTCCATTCTTCTTGTTTCCTCCTCCCAGGTGCTCTTTCCCTCCACACCATAACAACAAACCCACTGCCACCAATCCTGTCTCGCTCTGCTCTGAAGACTGCAGCCCTCCTGGGATGCAAAGCCTCTTTGATGGCATCTTAACTCTTCACCAAGAGGTCTTTGGCTCTTCTCCCAAGTTCATAAGACTTTTTAATCACATCACATTATAATGGTCTACTTTCAAATCCACCTTTTCCATAAGCCTGTGATTCTACCCTACGCCACTGAAATGGCATCATTATACAGTTTCCTGCTCCTAAAATGAGACACTTAATATTGTCTGATGAGCTGATGATTACCAGAATGCTATGAAGGGTAGGGAGGGGAAGAAAAAAACACTTGATTTAAAAAGCCTGAAACCTTGTTTGCATTTGCTTTTCTCTTATAATTTTTTGGCTTTTTGCTATACGGGAGTTATGTAGCCACATCTGGCCTCAGACTCAAAATGTAGCTGAAAATAGCTTTGAACTCCTGACAATCCTGTCTCCACATCCCGAGTGCTGAAATTAGAGGTATGTGCCACCACATGTGGTTTTACATGTACTTTTAATATGCTTAGGGCTGGGAACATGGCTCACTGGTTAAAAGTGCTTGTTGTTCTTGCATAGAACCTGAGTTCTGTTCCTAATACTCATAGCAGGCTACACATAAATTTCTGTAACTCCAACTGCAGGGACCTCTGCAGGCACTGAACATTGCAAAATGACATATACACATACACATAAGTGTGCACGCACACACACATACAAACACACAAATACATACACATGCACAAAGATAACTCTAAACACTTGATAATCACTTTGTATACTGGTTGCATTTTTGTCAACTTGACACAAGCTCCAATCATCTGGGAAGTGGGGTTTAGCACAAATAATAAAAACCCAGAGACAGAAATTGAGCTTCAACCTGAAGGTCTGAAAAGCAAGGCAGCCAAGCCACTAAAGAAGTCATACCTTTACCAAGGCTGGGTGATCACAAACTAAGTTTTTCTCTCTCTCCTTCCATTTTATATTTCCTCTAGTGCTGTGATTAAAGGCTTGACTCCCTAGTAATGGGATAAAAGGTGTAGACCACCACCTGGATTTGCTTCTGCATTGACCTTGTGTAGCCCAGGGTAGCCTTGAATTTACAGAGATCCATCTGCCTCTGTCTCCCAAATCCTGGGATTAAAGGTGTGTATCATCATTTATCTGACCTGTAGTGGCTTTAGCTTTGACTCTGGTCTTCAGGCAAGATTTATTTATTAAAATTCAAATAATATACCACGGTATTTCCCTTTTTGTCTAAAATAAAAAAGGCTATAACTAATATATATATATATATATATATATATATAAAACTATATACAGTAAGTACAATATTATATATAATATATCCAGGCAATAAGTACATCAACAATGTCTAGTCCATTTGCATTATGTCTCATTGTCATAAAAAGAGCCTATGTTATTAAAACATCTTAAATGCCATATTCTATAGATCTCTGAAGTGTTTGAAGATGACCTATCTAAAATACATCTTTGCTTGACCTTGTAAGCATGCCTAATAGAACTACAAGTTCAATTATCCTAGGTGATTAACTACTAATTTGCATTTCCTTATTATCCTAAACAGTTGGTAATAGTTTTCAAGGACTTTGCATTACTTTGTTAAATGAGTTATATAGGTACAATACCTTGAATACAAGTAGAAATATGTGTATAGTACATTCTAACAAAATAAATTAATCTCAATATACAAAATTTGCATACAATATACAAAAGTCCAATCTAATATAAAACATTTAAAACTAGTAGTTGCTTTTTAAAAATAGATTCAATAATCTACCTTTTTATCTATATCCTCCTATTTTTCTTCTCAGAGTACATTCAATAATCTACCCTTTTATCCTATCATATCTATGTTCCCCCTTAAAAAAAACAAGAATCATGAATCAAATTTCCTTTATCTTTTTTTCATGACCATTACCAGTAATAAGTTGTAAATAGCCCCCTAAACAATGACAAATATCCATAATCCATTAAATGACCAAAAACCACCTACCCCACCTCTTGGGAATGTGGGTGTCATGTTCTTAAATTTACTTTTTGCTATTTGGGGGGTGACGATATCTTTATGGGATCCTGAAAAAATTTGGGTTAATTGTCAAGTCCTGGGAGAGGTAGCTGTATCATTTTTTGTTCATTCTCTGTGTAATGGGAAAGTGCAGGGCTTGCAAGTCCTGGCTAGAATATTCTGTTAGGCTGGATCATCTCAGCCAGCCACCTTGAAATTATTCTGAGCAGTTAGTAACACAAAGTTGGTCTTTAGGTGGTGCTATCAGCTATCAGCTACATGGCATCACACGAACTGGATAGAATCGTTGTGGGGCCCCATCTTCTTCGTGGAGACTTCAGCAATTACTGTAGGAAAATTTTTTGTTACCTGTGGAAAAGTTAACATAATTCATACCAAAATAGAAAGTTTAAATTTTGATAGACATGTATTTAAAGAAAGGTACCATAGAGACAAAAATAGGTATGGGGAGAAGTAAAATTTTGGAAAACAGAGTTATAACTTTAGTCCCTACATTTTTATCTTCCTTCTGTCCCATGCCAAGTGGCTCTCCTGATATGAGACAGAACTTCTGAATTTTTCTTTTAACAATGTGCTTGGATTTAGAGAAAGAGAGCCACAGTCTAACTCCAGAGAGGTCCTCAGCTGAGAAAATGGATCCATTGCACTTACCTGTAGGAAAGTCTATAAAGCATTTTCTTGACTATTAATTGATGTGCGAGGACTCATCCCACTATGGGTGGTGCTACCACTGGGTTAGTGGTCCTGACTGCAGAAAAACGCAAACTGAGCAAGTCATGAGGAACAAGCCAGTAAGCATCATTCCTACAAGGCCTCTGCTTCAGGTCTTGCCTTGAGTTCCTGCCTTGACATCACTTCATGATGCAATAAACCATCTCTCCTCCAGGTTGCTTCTGGCCATGGTGTTGATTGCAGCAACAGAAAGCAAACTGGGGAACTTTGTGAAATATTCTCCGATGTATAAGGATGGAAGCTGACTATAGTTTTGTGGTGTGAGACAGACTTCTCAAGTTAGCTGACACATGATCACTCACAACTAAGCTTCAACATGAGAAAAGCCATGTTCGAGGCGAAGAAAACAATTTATACAACAAATGAATCTTTCTCTAAGAAGACGGTCTCTTGTCATAAACAACCCTCTGCTTCCCCTGAGTAGAATAAGATCACAAGAGGGCTTGTAATTTCTGTTCCTCACACTAACACCCCCATCGCAGTACAGCTGAGAGGGTAGCACCCCTATTGTCCATCCTGCCCCCCTCCCAGAGTGTGCTCTTGAATGAATACCAGCGGCCATCATTCTGATCATGCCACACTTCAGATTTTATGGTTTATTTTCTTTTTGTTCTATACACACATAAAAAAGCGAAATTTCCCAAATGCACTAGGAGAGCTCTCATAAAACTAAGTTGTACCTCCTGACTTTTTCCATCAGAAAGTGACAAATTCCACCTGAGTCCCTGAGCTGTTGTCCGTAAATAGTTTATGGCTTCTTCCAAAATCAAAATTTATCATCTTATTTCCCTTATGTCACCGGAAACCTTTGCCGCTCAGGATGCTGAAGCCATGGAGCCTCATAAGCACTGGGAAACAGCACTTTAGTCAAACTCAGGTTAGTTCATAGGAAAGAAATGGTATCTTGCCCAAGAGGCAGAGTGTGATTTGGATTAATGATGGCTTTCCCATTAAATTTGGGTTTTATATTGAAAACTTTTTGGAGCAAGTTATCATGCAGTTTATTGATGACTACACCACTTGGAAAATCATTTCTAAGCAGGGCAAACAACTTCTTGACTTGCGGTATTAACCCCACAGGGAGAACTGTTAGCACTTTACCTGATCGCTCAGTCTGTGACATAGGAGCTCCTCCCTGATGACCATGGCTTCCTTTCTGACTCCTATACTCCCAAAATTTAAGGGACTGCATCCACTGAAAAGTTATTTTCATTTATTTTCATGTTAAAAAATAATAAACTGAGTCCTAAGAGGCACATAACTGATAAAGTGTGGATCTGTAAGAATTTCAACGATGAGAGATTAAAATAAACAGACATTACTAGGTAACAGAGAACTAGATTATGTAGCTCTGAAAAGACAACTCGTTTGTAACTTAGGTCTAATCATGAGAAAACGTCAGACCTAGTGAGCCAGAGTGAAAGTCCACAAAATATCTGACCAGTCCTCAGAGCCATCAAGGTCAGAAAAGACTAGGGGACACCGTGAAATTGTCTTGGACCAGGAAGTGATTGAGGAGACTGGGTAATTGGGGACATGCAGGGTCGTGAGCAGGATCCTTCAAGAGAAGCAAGACACTCATAGGGGAACAAAACAAAATGAAGCAAAGCAAAACACCTAGATAAAGTCTGTCACTGGACAATAATGTGCCATGGGTGACTTGTCTATCACACTATGTGTGATGCTAAATTCAATCTGGTAGATGGTATCTGAGAACACATTGAACTATTAAGAGGTCTGCTGAAAATTGAATATTATATCAGCACACAAAGATTAAGAAAACAATACAACATCCAGAGCTAGTTGTGCATCTGCTCACAACCAGAGAAGTGATTTTAGTTGCAACCTTGTGTTTTTAATAGCTGTGGTTCTGGAACCTAAAGCTGCCTTCCCTCTTCACTCTGGCCAATCTACTTATCTACAATGGACCCCTTACAGACAAATGTTTTTCTACTTCCCTTGAAAGGAGCACTTCCTTCTCCAGTGTTTCTCTTAAAACAGGACCCAGGACCCAGAGATGGGATAGCCCAGGGACCTGGAATAGAGCCAAATACAACTAGAAAAAAAAAGTCAAAGAATTGATGCCAAATTATATTCTGCTATACTCATAGATTGGTGCTTAGCCCAATTGTCATCAGAGAGCTTCATTCTGCAACTGATGGAAGCGTGCAAGGTCCCTCAGCCAAACATTAGGCAGAGTTCAGAGAATCCTGTTGAAGCTGGGGCAGGAATTTGTAGAAGCCAGAAAGAAGGCTTCTACTATGAGAAAACCCACAGAATCAACTAACTTAGGTTCACAGGGGCTCACAGACTCTGAACTGCTGACTAGGAAGCCTACATGGGACAGACCTAGGCCCTCTGCATATATAGCACAGTTGTGTAGCTTGGTATTCATATGGGACTCCTAACAGTGGGAGCGGAGGGTGTCTCTGACCCTGTTGCCTGCTTTTGGGATCCATTCCTCCTAGTGGGTTTCTTTGTCCAGCCTTTATAGGTAAGGTTTAATGCAACTTGCTGTGCCATGGCTGGTTGATATTCATGGGAGACCTGCCCTTTTTTTCCGAAGAGAAAAGGAGGATGGTATGGGGATGAGGAAATGGGAGTAGGGGAAGGACTGAGAGGAGAGGAGGGAGGGGAAATTGCAGTAGGGATGTAAAAACAATAAATAAACAAACCAAAAATCAGAGCTTACCCCATAAGAAACATTTGAACTCAAACCTACACTTCTGACATGTTCTCACAGTAGGAAGGACAACAGATGAATTACCTGATAGATAGCATCTCATGATGTTATCTCCCCTTAGTAAGCTGGTGTCCTAGTCACCAGGGGAAAAAAAACTACCAAGATGTCTCCCAGATCCATCTATTTCTTTTTCTTTTTCCTCTAATGATCCACTGAATTCATGGAGTAAAGAACCTCTAGAGGAACAAGAAACCTTGATGCTAGGAGAAGTAACCCACCCAGACCTGTATGAAGAGCCTCCAGAATGAAGTGTCATTCCCCAAAGTAACAATAATACTAGATTTGCTTGGCTAGACCTGCTGAGACTAGATACTCCAGAGCCATGAGCAACATCTCAATCTAAAGCCTTTTGTCAAACCTGGTGGTATAGGTTTGCAATGCCAGCTACCTCTGGGGCTGAGACAGAAGGATCATAAGCTCAGCTTCTGCTCTGGTCACAGACTAAGCACCAAGTCAACCTCTGTAGAAAATAATCAAAAGAGGACTGGGGATATAGCTTAGCGGTAGAGCTCTTACCTAGCATGTGTAAGGTTCTAAGTTCAATCGCAAGTATCCCCCAAAATAAATAAAAAAATGAATAAATAAAGACATCTGGCAATCTCTGTCTCAAGCTTCATATCTCTAGTCTTGCCTGTTTACAGCTAATCACAAGAATCTCTTCCATTAAAGTTCAGAAAACGAGTAGGGAAACCAAACTAGTATGCTAAAGCATTTAAAGAAAGTCATCACCCATTGCAGGAGAGGCATCTAAGCCAATAAAGAGAAAACAAAAATTAGCAGTCAGAGTTAATTAATAGAAAGAAAAAAATCTATTTAATTTTCACCCTCAGTAAACACAGCATTAATCTTCAAAATATAAAAAACAAGTATATAACTGTAACTCCCCTCTATCCTTCCCCTCCTCCTCTTCTCTCTGTCTGTTCATTCCTCTCGTCTTCCTTCCCTCTCTCCTAACTACACTCTTGGAATGCCAGATTACTAAACCAATTTTTGGAGACCCTCACCATCAAGCCCCTGCTAGGGTTTCCATAGCAACAGCAGCTCCTACTTTGGCTCCTATCTGATAACCAGTCCTCAATCTTTTCTGGGTCTTCTCTGCCTCAATCTGTGGTTCTTGCTTTTCATGGAGAAACTCCTAAAACATCAATGAATGCCTGTAGGTATAAGACTCCTAAACTCATGAACCCTGGCAAAGGCAACACCACTTTATGAGGAGTTGAGTGCTGTATTTTCCTTTGTGACATTTATGTGCAAGGCTCAGCTGTATTTATGAGTGTAACAGATACACAAACAAAAAACATAATACATCCTAGCACAGGAGCGTTGGATACAGATTCCTATTAGTTATGCCAATCCTTCTATTCATTGTGAGGATCTGAACTTGGATCCTCACACCTGTGTGGCAAGTGCCTTACCCACTGAGTCATCTCTCCCAGCCCAAGAGGTCTCTCATCTCCATAATGCTAACAAAGATAGGCCAAAACATTAATACATCTTTTTTGCTCGACTAACAGTCTAGAGCTGGAGAGATGGCTTAGAGATTAAGAGCACTTGTTGCTCTTGCAGAGGAACCCAAGATTAGTTCCCAGCACCCAAGTCAGTGTTGTGAGAAGATCTTTTTGTACACTGTGATGATGTGCCTCTGCCAAGGCACCTTCTGATTTGTTTAATAAAGATCTGAATGGCCAGTAGCTAGGCAAGAGAGGATAGGCAGGACTTCTGAGCAGTGAAAGGAATTCTGGGAAGAAGAGAGGCAGGATTCATCAGTGAGACACAAAGAAATTTGAATGTATGGTACTGAGGAGAGCTAACAAGCCACATGACAGAACATAGATTAATTTAGTTTTAAGAGCTAGTTTAAAACAAGTTTACTCTAATGCCAAGCTTTCACACTTAATTAGAAGACTCAGTGTTGTTATTTGGGAAAGTCCAACTACAAGTCAGATGTCACAACAACCTGTGATTCCAGCTCCAAGGGTATTCAATACCCTCTTCTAGACCAGACAGCACTGTTCACATGAGGACACCACCCCAACCCATGCCCATACATACACACATATATACAATTTAAAATAATAAAAATCAATCTTTTAAAAAAATGAATCTGGTAATCTCTGTTTTTAAATTGCTTATGAACATAGACACACACTTGCTGTGATGCATGTGGTCAGGATACAACCTCAGATGTAGGTCCTTGTCTCCTACCTTATCTGAGATTGTAGTGTGAAGCGGCGGTAGGATCTCTGATTGTTCACTATTGGACATGGTATGCTAACTAGCCAAGGAGCTTGCAGGAAATCCCCCATCTCCACCTCCTACCTCAGAGGAGTGTTGGAATTACAAGTGACCATTCATGTTAAGATTTGCACGCATTGTGGGCATTGAAGTTGGGTCCTCACACTTGTGTAGCAAATGCTTTACAGCCCAGGCAGTCTCTTATCTCCATAGTGCTAACAAAGATTGGCCAAGGAATTAATAATATCTTATTGCTAATGTTTGCATGAGATCTGACACTCTTGTTTCTATGGACACTCTCTTCAATACTATTGAAGAACATGGATCTCTTCAATCTACTTGAAGCTGTGTATTTTATTTGTGATTTAGAAAGCCACCAGAAGTAATTTATGGATAGTAATACAGGCTTTAAAAATCTATGATAGGAAAAAAATCAAAAATCAAAAGTGTCAGCTCTCTGTTATGAGGAATTTGTTCATCCTTGACATTATAAACAAAATAATATCTAAAAACTGAAAGTAAAGTATAACTCAATAACAAACATTTCAAACCCCATACTTCCCGACTGACATAACACACTCAGTCCATGACAGCATCACTCCTAAGGTCTGTGCTCATCTCTGTGTACTTACCAAATTGGTTTGAAATCACATGCTATTTCTTATGGTTTGACAGAAATGTCTACTTATAATATTTCCTTATCCCCCAGCACCTAACATAGTAGTCAAAATAAAATTCTGGCACCTCATTTGTCATAGAAATTTAATAAATATTTGTGGAACAAAACAAAAATAGAAAGGTAACAAAGAAGAAAGGAGAGTGACATAGAACATAAATTCCGGTGACATGTGGCTTTTACTCTGGCCCAGTCACTCTGGGGTTGATACTTATTTTCTCAGCTGGAAAACCAAATCATGACAGCAACTGATATACATTATTACTGTCAAGAAGACTTAACAACAACAACAACAATAATAATAATAATAATAATAATAATAATAATAATAATAATAATAATAGGCATTCCAGAATCAAATGAGATTGCATTATCTTATATTTGGGTCTCGTTTGGTGGACAGGAGTGGTGGCTGCTCCTGCCGATGACCCAAGTTTAGTTCCCAGAGCCCACTTTAGATGGCTCATTGGGTGTCTCTAACTCCAGCTCAGGCAGATCTTGTCCTTTTCTGGACTTCATGGGCAACAACTGGAGGCCCATATTTCTATATGGTGTGGCAACCAAGCTATCAAGCCATAGGCCACACCTGAGAAGGGTCACATAAACTTTCAGACAGGCTGTGTCACTAACCTAACCAAAGGTCAGGATGTGGCTTTGTTCCTTCCTTTGTAATTTGGAGGATGCCTGATAGAGATGCTGATTCAAGCCTACGTGACAGCTAGCATACACAGCAGACAGGTAGTTGTGGATGTGACTAAAAGCCATTAACCTGGTTACCTAGGAGACAGGATGCTAATGTATTTCCCCTAAATTAAGTTTTGGTATAAAGACTGTTTGGAGAATAAATAAGAGGAATTCTTCAGCATGTGAACTCAGGACTTCATGAGGGATCACTGAGAAAGAATCTCCCTCCTGAGGAAACCATGTGAGTTGTGTCTTTTTTCCCGCCTCCTCCACGCCAGTCCAGAGAGAGATAGTTTATACTGGAGTCTGGTCGTGAGAAATAATTGAGGGTCCGGGCTAGCCTCGGACCCCGACAAACAGCACAGTATTCATACTAACATGAAGACACATATACATGCACATAAATAAATAATAAAGGGTATTATGTAAGATTTTTTAAACTCTGTATTCTATACATTTTCCTCACATTTTCCTCTAGCTGAAATGATGGTTAAAGCCACTAACAAGGCCAGTGAGATGATTTGGTGAGTTGAGGTGCTCATCAGCAAGTCAAGACCTGCGCTCAGCTTCTGGGGCTCACATGATCAAAGGAGAGAACCCATCGCCCCCTGTTGTCCTCTGACCTCAGCATGTACACTGTGACATGCACATTAACTCATATTCACACAAATAAATAAAAACAACTAAAGCCACAAGCAGTCGTGTCCAATAATAAATGGTGAGAAAAAGAGCAAAAGCATCAACATAAAGCACTTTTGACATTTGACAAAGAAAACATTGAGTTAACATTTACCTAGCAGGATGAACCAAGGATTTGGGCCATCTAGAATCAGTTGGAATAGGCCTATTTTGATAAAAAATAGGTTATTTTTTTATATATCTGAATAATGTCCACACTTCAACAACCTCCTTTTATGTGCACAGTTAACCTTCCAAGAATATCAGCTATCAAAATTACAGAAGGTATTCAAGGTTCAGGATGAGTGACCCCTGACACCACAGCCCAGCTGGCAAAGAACTCTCAACTGTTTTGAATTTACCACCATTATTATTCAGGGACTGGAAGACAAAAATCTAATGAAAGGAGTTGAGATTAGATCTCTATATAAAGACTGTTACCCAGTAAGTAAAAATCACTAAGTAAAGAAAGAAGAGTTCTTATCTGCCCAGATGGCAAGAAAATCTCCAAATAGTGAAGGAATAATAAATAAGAGGATAAAAATTATCTCCACTGATATTTTAGCGAAGTTTCAGTTTTAAATAAATTCCTAACATATTTCAAATAATTATTATCTAATAAACTATTTTGTCTACTCAAATACATTTCATTTAGAAATGTGCACAACAATGAAATGAAATCAGCAACAAATGACAAAATTCAGAATCATTCAGCTCAGTGTCATACAGGTCAAAGAAAAAGTGAGAATAGCAATCAAAATGTATCTTTTGTCACAAAAATTGGATTTGTGTACATAAAGCTTGAAAATTAACCTAATTTTGGCCTTACTGATATTATAATGTATATGGTCCTAGAGGGAACTCAGGATAGCATATTGTAATATAGTGATCCTTTTCAGCTCTAGGAGGGGGTGAGAACATGCTATGGTGTTTATGTGGAGGTCAGAGAACAACCAGATATGCTGCCTGCCCCCTTGTCTTCCACCTTGTTTGATATAATCTCGTTTGCTACTGTGCATATCAATACCAGTTGGCCCAGGAGCTCCCAGAGATTCTCCTGAGTCTCTCATTTCATTGCAGAAGTGCTAAGATTACATGTGCATGCTACTGTGTCTGGCTTTATGTAGCTTCAGGGGACTTCAAATTTCAGGAGAATTCAAATTCTCATGACTGCATGCCCAATATTTTCTGTTTAAGTTCCAGTAATATTTATGAGCAGGGCACTTGTGAAAGAAAAATTACATGACTCTAAAAGCTTATTTAGGAAACACAATATAAGAATGTAGCATTCTATGTTCACCAAGCTCCTGATACACATAGGTATTCAATAACCTTCGGGTACTTGGTTAAATGTGATGCAGTATCGAGGTAATGAGCAAAGCTTACAATTAGTATCTTTTGTTCTTTCATCAATAACACTAGGTGGAATCCAGCGTGGTCACAGAAGTTCAGGGGTCACCTTTACGTTTTCATTTGACAAGTAGCAGGACAAAGAAGATATGATGGTGATAAGTGGATATGTGGAAATTATACAAGGGCCCCCAGGATGTGGTCATATTCTCCATCACTTCTTCCAGAATCCAAAGGGAAAACTAAGTAGTTTATTTTGAGTTCAGGGATGGGGACAAGCATTGGGGGGCACAGGAGGGAGGCTTTTCCAACCGCAATGTAAAGGAGTGTGGTAGTTTTTGAAAACATTAAGAATAACCTGCACAGAATGCTGCAATTAAGCTTCTCAGTGCACATTCAGGAACTCAAGAGCGTATTGATGTGAGCTTGTTATTGATGTTTGTTATTGATGATTTGGCATTTGTTATTCAGACAGTCACAGGGGAAGCACCCCAAGGAGGCTTCAGTAGTGAATGGATAAGCAAATGAGGTACACATACAATGGGTCACTATTCAGTGTTGAGAGGAAGGGAATTCCAGAACTCCAGCATCTGGCAGTGCAGAACAAGCTTGAGAACACGCTGTTCCATGAAATGAGCCAGTTCCTGAAGAATAAATGCTGTAGGACTGCACTTACCAGAGCAGCTAGGGCTGCCACATTCCCAAGGACAGAAGACAGACTAGCGGTTGATGAGGATGGGGTAGAGAGGGAATAGTCATTTTTATGGGTTCAGATCAGCTTCGCAAGATGAAGAGTCCCGGGGATGACTGATGGTGGTGCTGACACAGAAAATGTCCTCACTGCCACTGAGCTGTTCCTTTCAAATGTTGCAAATGGGGGCCAGTGAGACAGCTCGGCAGACAAAGGCACTTGCTGTCAAGCCTGACAACCTGAGTTTGGTTTCTAGGTCCACATGATGAAAGGAGAGGACTGGTTCCTGGACTTCTGTAAGTTGTCCTCATAAGTCATCTCTCTCTCTCTCTCTCTCTCTCTCTCTCTCTCTCTCTCTCTCTCTCTCTCTCTCTCTCTCTTTCTCAAACACACACACAAACACACGAGAGGGGGGGATAAAAATGAATAAACATTAAATGCAATAAAAATTATAAAGAATTGTTTTGAGATTAAAAAAATAGGAAGCGTTTTCAACAAATGGTGCTGGCATAACTAGATATCAACATTATGCCCAAATCTGCGAAGTCCCCGCAAAAGCCAACAAGGAGACCGAGTCCCCTATGGAAAAGCAAAGAACCTTTATTTTAAGCAAATTTGCAAACTTGGTCTCTCCACATGTCCAACGTATTAGAATAAACGGAGAGCCCCAAGCTCAGTTAGAATTGGGATTTTATAGTACTAAAGGTGGGGGTGAGGGGTTTCTGAGGTTTAGGACCCCTGATTGGCTGACATTTGTCTAGGGGTGTCCTGGTGAGTGTGTGCTGGCAGGTGAGCCTATCTACAGCAGTTGGTATGCCAAGCATTTCCTTTGAATGGTCTGTTCTTGGGTAGAGGTTGGGTAATCTCAGCCTGCTCTTCCATCTGCAACCAGGTATTGCCTCAGGGTAAACCACTGAGACTCAGGCCTTCATTTAAATTTATCAATGGCCAGAGTCCTATTCTTGCAGGTGATAATGGTTAGAAGTAAAGAACTTCCTTTGGGTGACCTGCCCACACTTAGTTTATCATGGTTGACTCCCACAATCAACATGTAAAAGAATGAAAATAGATTTATATCTATCGTCATGCACAAAACTCAAGTTCAAATGGATCAAAGACCTCAACATAAAACCAACCACACTGACCCTCATAAAAGAGAAAGTGGGAAGTACACTTGAATGCATTGGCACAGGAGAACACTTCCTAAATAAAACACTAGTAGCACAGATATTGAAAGAAATGATTAATAAATGGGACCTCCTGAAACTGAGAAACTTCTAGAAGCAAAGGACACAGTCAATAAGACAAAACAGCAGCCTACAGAATGAGAAAAGATCTTCACCAACCCCACATTGGACACAGGGCTGATCTCTGAAATACACAAAAAAACTAAAGAAATTTGTCATCAAAACAAAAAACAAATAGTTCAATAAAAAAATGAGGTACAGACCTAAACAGAGAGCTCTCAACAGATGAATCTAAAATGGCTGAAAGACACTTAATGAAATACTCAACATCCTTAGCCATCAGAGGAATATAAATCAAAACAACTTTGAGATTCCATCTTACACTTTAAAGAATGGCCAAGATCAAAAACACAGATGACAACTTATGCTGGAGAGTATGTGGGGTAAAGGGGACACTCCTCCATTGCTGGTGGAAGTACAAGCTGGTACAGTCACTTTGGAAATCAATATTGTTAGGAAAAAAATCCTAAGAGGGGTGGCTCCACCAGTGCAAAGAAATCCAATTAGGTCAGAGCAAATGGAATTAAAATGCCCATCATTTTATTAAATACAGCACTCTCTGGTGGCTGAGTGCATGGCGGGGAGACAGAAAAGTGGGTAGCACATGCAAACCCGGAACTATGTGTTTCTCCTCTGGGACCCTACTTAAATACCCTGAGGGAGTGGTCCTGACCCTCCCCCAGGGAAGGGTCAAGACCTGGTATGTTGGGATTTGGAGTCCAGACCAATGCAACTCCCAGGCCAGGGGGCTGGGATGGATGCCAGGGGCTGGGACTCCCAACTTAACAAATGGCAATTTCTCAGAAAATTAGGAAACAACCTACTTCAAGACCCAGCAATACCACTTTTGGGTATATACCCAAAGAATGCTCAATCAAACCACTAGGACATGTGCTCAACTATGTTCATAGCAGCATTATTTGTCATAGCCACCTGAAAACAACCTAAATGCCCCTCGACTGAAGAATGGATAAGGAAAATGTAGTACATTTACACAATGGAGTACTACACAGTGGAAAAAAATATTGACATCTTAAAAGTTGCAGGCAAATGGATAGATCCAGAAAACATCATATTAAGTGAGGGTAACCCAGTCCCAGAAAGACAAATATAATATGTACTCTCTCATAAGTGGCTGTTAGACATAATGCAAAGAAAAACCAACCTGCAAGTCACAACCCCAGAGAACCTAGGCAACAATGAGGAACCTAAGAGAGACATACATGGATCTAATCTACATGTGAAGTAGAAAAAGACAAGATCTCTCGAGTAAATTTGGAGCATGGGGATCATGGGAGAA
The DNA here is from genome assembly GCF_903992535.2 of Arvicola amphibius. Classification (NCBI taxonomy): domain Eukaryota; kingdom Metazoa; phylum Chordata; class Mammalia; order Rodentia; family Cricetidae; genus Arvicola; species Arvicola amphibius. The sequence goes on from NC_052052.2 coordinate 114,943,548, forward strand.
GGTACAAGGGGAGGAGGAGGAAGCGAAGGGAACAGAGAAAAAATATATAGCTAAATAAAAACAAAGAATTAAAAAAAAGAATTGTTTTAAGAGGGAAAATTTTATGTGCTTCAGGAGTTTTAACAAGAAGCTCTTCCCTCTTCAGATCATATGATCTGTAATCCTCTACCTGCACTACTAACCTTCTTCTCCAAGCTAAGAAGAAAAGAAGGTTCTACTGAATTTCATGAGAATTATTTTTTTCTTCCTCTCTACCAGGTTTCCTCTCCATTCTTTAAAACAAGCATATTTTGCCGGGCGGTGGTGGTGTACGCCTTTAATCCCAGCACTTGGGAGGCAGAGGCAGAGGCAGACAGATCTCTGTGAGTTCGAGGCCAGCCTGGTCTACAAGAGCTAGTTCCAGGACAGGCTCCAAAGCCACAGAGAAACTCTGTCTCAAAAAAAAAAAAAAAAAAAAAAAAAAAAAAAAAAAAAAAAAAAACAAGCATATTTTTCTTTTTCGTTTCTGTTTTTTAATTTTTTAAAAGAAAACAAACTATCTTTTTTTCATTTTACATATCAATCCCAGTTCCCACTCCCTCCTGCCCTCCCATTCCCTCTACCTCCTCTCCACCCTGCCCCCATCCACTCCTCAGAGAGGGTAAGGCACATTGCTTTGGGGAAAGTCCAAGGCCCTCCCTACTATATATCTAGGCTGAGGAAGGTATCCATCCAAAGAGAATAGGTTCCAAGAAAAGCCAGTACAAGCAATAGGGATAAGTCTTGATGCCACTTCTAGTGGTCCCACAGTGTGCCCCAGCCATGTAACTGTCACCCACATTCAAAGGGACTAGTTTGGACCTATGCTGTTTCCTTCCATGTCCAATGGGAGTTGGTGAGCTCCCATTAGCTCAGGTAAACTGTTTCAGTGGGTGGACCCACTATAGTCTTGACCTCTGTGCTCATATTCTCATCCCTTCCACTCTTCAACTGGACTTTGGGAGATCAATCCAGTACTCCGATGTGGGTCTCTGCCTTTGTTTCCATCAGTTGCTGGATGAAGAAGGTTCTATGGTGACATTTAAGATATTCATCCGTCTGACTACAGGGCAAGGCTAGTTTGGGCACCCCCTCCTCTATTGCTTAGGTTCTTATCTGGGGTTATCCTTGTGGATTCCTGGGAATTTCTCTAGTGTCAAGTTTTTTGTTAGCCCCATAATGGCTCCCTCAATCAATATATCTCTTTCCTTGCTTTCATCTCTGTCCTTCTTCCATCTCTACTATCCCGTTCCCTCAAGTTCTCCTCCCCCTCCCCTTCTCCCCTTGCCTTCCCCTTCCACCCTCCCAACTCCCCTATCCCCCATGCTCCTAATTTTGTTAGGAAATCTTGTCTATTTCCCCTTCCAAGGTGGATGTATGTTTTTCTTAGGGTTCACCTTGTTACTTAGCTTCTCTAGGGTCATGAACTATAGGCTCAATATCCCTTGCTTTACAGCCAGTATCCACTTATGAGTGAGTACATACCATGTTCATTTTTCTGGGTCTGGTTTACCTTACTCAGGATGTTTTTTTCTAGTTTCATCCATTTGCATGCAAATTTCAAGATGTCATTGTTTTTTACCACTGAGTAGTACTCTAATGTGTAAATGTGTCACATTTTTTTATCCATTCTTTGGTTGAGGGGCATTTAGGTTGTTTACGGGTTCTGGCTATTACAAATAATGCTTCTATGAACATAGTTGAACAAATGTCCTTATAGTATTATTGAGCATCTTTTGGGTATATGCCTAAAAGTGGTATTGCTGGGTCCTGGGGTAGTTGATTCCCAATTTTCTGATTTCCAAGGTGGTAGTACAAGTTTACATTCCCACCAACAATGGAGGAGTGTTTCCCTTATTCCACATCCTCTCCAGCATGTTCTATCATTGTTTTTTTTTTTTAATCTTAGCCATTCTGAGTTGGTGTAAGATGGTATCTCAGAGTTGTTTTCATTTGCATTTTCCTGATGGTTAAGGATGTTGAGCATTTCATTAAGTGTCTTTCAGGCATTTTAGATTCTTCTGTTGAAAATTCTCAAGTTCTGCACCCCATTTTAATTGGGTTATTTGGAATTTTAAAGTCTAATTTTTTGAGTTCTTTATATATTTTGGGGATCAGTCCTCTGTCTGATGTGTGGTTGGTGAAGATTTTTTATCATTCATTAGACTTCCTTTCTCATCTTGTTGATTGTGTCCTTTGCTTTACAGAAGCTTCTCAGTTTCAGGAGGTCCCATTTACTTGTTGTTGCTCTCAGTGTCCGTGGTATTGGTGTTATATTTAGGAAGTGGTTTCCTGTGCAATAAAGGTAACTTCCTATTTTCTCTTCTATCAGGTTCAGTGTGGTTGGTTTAATATTGAGGTCTTTAATCCATTTGGACTTGAGTTTTGTGCATGGTGATAGATATGGATCTATTTTCATTCTTCTGCATGTTGACATCCAGTTATGCCAGAACCATTTGTTGAAGATGCTTTCTTTTTTCCATTGTATATTTTCAGCTTCTTTGTCAAAAATAAGGTGTTCATAGGTGTGTGGATTAATATCCAGGTCTTCAATTCAGTTCCATTAGTCAGTCTCTCTGTTTTTATGCCAATACCAAGCTGTTTTCATTACTGTAGCTCTATAATAGAGCAACAAGCACATTTTTCATGAATATACAATGACCAAAGTAACCTGGCAGGGACACTGACTTGAAAACCCCTAAGAACTAAGCACACAAGTGTTGATTCCTAAATATGACTCAACTATAGGCTCTCTCCAGCAGTAACAGTGGCATTGGACTGTTAAATGTATTTACTCCACTAAACCAGGTGCTCACAGTCCTACTTACAAGTCAGGCTTCCTTGTGGCAGAAACATTCCCAGTGTCCACGGAGTGAGTTGTCACTAGAGACTGGCCTTTGCACAGCCACATATCATGACTCAAATCTAGAACTGATATTTTAAAGAAAGAGAAATTGCTTTATGTATTATAAACACCCACAGGGTAGCATCCTCATCTAAGGGAAGGGAAGGAAATATTTCTGAGTAGGGTTGCCTTTCCAATGTTGATTTTGACTTTTGACTTTCACAAGACTTGAGAATGGGTTCTCTGACTAACACATTCCGTGGGGGGAAAGAACTCTGTATTTCTGACTAAATTCCTCCAGAGCACAAGTTCAGTGGTCAATGATTAATCTCAACTATTTATGAATCTCTTAGTATACTGTAGGCATTATTCCACATGCTGGGGTCTCAAGTGCGAGCAAAACCAAGCCCTGCTTGCCCAGAAATTACATTCTAATCTCAAAAAGCCACACACTCAGTAAATAACCCGAGAGAAATTTATGAAGAAAAGATAGACTGTGATGGTATCCTCATATCTCAGTAGTCTAAGACTTCCTTAAAGATATACACGTGGAATTGTGGGATATTCCATCATCCACAATGCAGATTATTCCTATACTGCAAACTAATTTATTATGCCCTACATCTCTTTAAATATGAGGTGACAAAAATAAGTACAGTCCCCAAGATTCTGCACACTTCCCTTCAGATAGCATCTCAAGGAACACAGACTGTACTTATTCTCCTCCCTGCTTTGATGCAGGCTCAAGACAGTCAACTCCACCATTCCATTCTAGCCTAACACCCCTCTATCCAAGAAGTCTGGAATGAATGATTGGAAGCTCACCCCAGCCCCTGGACTGGGAGTTGCATTGGTCCAGACTTCAACTCCCATCCTGCCAAGAGTTGACTTCCTCCCCCGTGAGGGTATTTAGGCTCCCACAGGCTATTTAGGCTCATGCCCCAGAAAATAAGACGTGCTTTCCACTTTGCATGGGCATCTCTCCCCTGCCATGCTGTCTTGGTTCACCTGAGAGTGCCGCATTTATTAAACATGGCATTTTAATTCAGTCTAATCTGGTTTGATTAGAGTTCTTTGCATTGGTGGAGCGGCTTTTCTTAAGATTGAACCAAACAACATACACACATATACATACACACAAAAAGCAAAGTAAATTAGTTCTAGTTGAGGCCGAAAAAGGGATTACAGCCTGTTATTAGCAATGTGGCCTTTAAAAGGGATCTGAAAGGTGACAGGATTTCTACTACAAGTGTCATTTTCACAAGGGGAAAAGCATGGCAGAAGCAATAGCTAGTGAGGTGGTTGGGTGCATAAATATTTTATAGATCTGCTGGATGTTTACTGAAAGCAGTGTGCAAAGCTGGCAGCCTGGCTCAAAAGTGCAAATAGATCAGGCTTCTTATTTCACCCCAGATAACAAGGTTGAAAGACTTCTTGTTGAGAAAAACAAACAAAAGAAAAACCCAAAGTGCCTATACATATATGTGCACTCTCTCTCTCCCCACCCCCAGATATAGAATTGAAAAGGAATTTTATGACAGAAACATCTACAGAACTTTTGCAATGAGATGCTGGGGGGAGAGTTGAGCCTCTGCCTAACACAGAATGCTGCCTTGCAAATGAATGAATTAATCATAAGGCTTTGGCCAGATACAGAGACACCCATCTTCAAAAGGCCAAAGCATAGTTCACATTCTTCCTTGAAGGCCAAGTTCAGACTTCACCAACTTTGCAGGAAACTTTGTCCCAGGTCAGAATCAGCAGCTTCACTTTTGTGCTTCCCCAGCAATCCCTGCCCCCAGAAACTCCCATACTGAACTAAGTTCAGTGCCTATTTTTTTGCTGAACCTCAATGACTGCTATAAGACCCTCTCTCCCAGGAGACATAAACAATGCTTACCCTCTCCTTGGAAGTTCCCAATGACAAACCAATGGGCAATTCTGTTAACATCTCCTCCAGGAACCAATGAGTTCATTGGCGTACTTACAGAGCATGACTGAGGGGCTCCAGGTCAGAGCACTGGGACCCTAAAACAGTCACACTGGAACGTCTTTACCTAGCATTGATTATGATGTCTCCATAACCACACAGAGCCTCTTTAGATTAACCTTCCACAGCCTGTAAACTCTAGGACCTCCCGAGACCCCGAGGCCAGAACTGTCTATAGAAGGGCCCCGTCAACATCTGCTGTAACAAGGAGATCCCAAATCCACCTCGGAAGGGAGATCACCATCTCCATGTGACATCACAGCCTCCCCACCCAGCTCACCTGCTCTGTCCTCCTGCTTCAGGCAGATGATTTAGTGCAGCCATTCTTGGAGGGGAAAAGACTTGGAACAGACACTTGTGCCCCTCCCTTTGGCCATCAGATTATCGAAACAATGGTCCCCAAGGAATGGAAATCCCCCAGAGAGTCTCATGCCGAGCAAAGGAAAAGACTGATGCCTGATGCCAGCTAGAGGGATGCTTGTCCCCAGGAAATAGATTCTACACGGTTATAACAGCCTGTCAGACCGCCTTGCAGAAGACAACAGAGCTGAAACAATGATGAGTACATGGTGGGGAGGACCACATATTGCTCAGGACTGCCTCACTATGTATACGTCTTGTCTTCTATTTAAACCCAGACTTCCTTCATGCAACAGCTCGCAAATGGCTTGTCAAGTCACTGGACCTCATTGTTCTCTTGCCAGTGGGGACATAGTTAATGATTTCTGCTGTCTGATATTACCTGTCTATTTAATTGGCCTCTTTAAAACAGGTGATTGATCCTTGCTTCTTTAGGCCTTCCAGAAACCAGGCTCTGACCCTAAGAACTCCATTACATTGCATCTTCTCAGCGTTAAAAACCACCACCGTGAAATCCATCTACAAGTACGGGTCCCTACATCCTCATCCAGTCAATCTCCAAACTGTGTTCACTGTTTGCATCTCAAATATTTCAGAAACATCTCTACCCTTCACCACTACTTATAGTGTTGAACACGGAAAGTTCTCTTTAGTGAGAATCCAGCAGATTTCTTGTGTTGGATTAGGCCCCTTTTACTGACTGATGTTCCCAAGGTGCAGTTTGCATATTACAGGGGATCTATCAGGGCATTAGTGGTACCCAGATAAGGGCAACGAGGATGAATGAAGAGGTTAATCCAAGTTGAAAGAATGTAAATGGTAGTGGGTTCTCTCCTGCTGGGTTCAGACTTTCGGTAGTAGATATTTATGTACACATAATCCAAGAACACACACATACACACAATATACATATACACATACATACACACACACATATATACATACATATATACATACATCTGTACATACATACATGCATACAGGTGCACAGTTCTCTGAATATAGAAGCTGGTCAGCCTGCTGAGATTTTAGTGCAGATCTGAGGCAGAGGAATCAGGATCCTGAGATCCTGACCTGGACAAGTCCAGATTCTTCAGCGTGATGCATGCTGCCTGACTGAACTGATGTTTGCTCCCCCTGTACTCGCCGATTTTCCTCCCCATTCTGCTCTCAAGGCTCCTGTAGTCTGGACCGACCTCCTTCCTCATGGACCATATCTCCTCCTGCATCCTCCCTTGACTCTTGACTCGCATATCCTCTCCTCTTACTCTTCCTATTTTTGTTTCAGCATTACCTACTTGTCTTTGAAATCAAACTCTAGGTGAGAAGTATGACCACAAACTTCCTGTGATGTCTTAGACTAACTGCCTTCCATGCCCATACTTCCATCCTTTCTCTCACCTCTGCTTTGAAATGGTTAGTTCACCTAAATGGGAAGAAATAAAAGGTCAAATCCATATGCTTCCCCATCCTTTATGAATGCCCATCAGCTACCCTCCTCATTGCCCCCATGCTGAAGCCAGAATGGCCTCTATAGCATGGCCTCCAAGCATGGCCAAACTGTAAGTACTCTAAACTGAACAGCGGCCTTAATCTTGCCTTCAGTCAGCAGACCTTCTACAACCAGGCATCAGCAGTAACTCCCCTCCCCCACCGCGGCCTCTCTCTGCTACTCTTGCCTCCTTTAGTTAAGGTAGATATGCCGGTACTGGTGGTACTTCCTTATTTTGCTACTTCCTCTTTGCAGAATAAGGAATTCCACCATGAGCAGGGAATTCCTGGCTGCCAAAGAAAATAGAAAGAGAGAAACCAGTGCTCAACCATAGCAAGTCTCAACAATAGGAGCTCCAAAAATAAGTCTTAGTTCTAGACAAAAAAAATCATGAGCTATATTTTTCAATGTATATACCCAGATCTCACCCAGAAGGCACCATACGGAAGAGAAAGATCAGCTATATCAGGTGCAAATAGTGGAAACAAAAGTTTGAACACAGGTAGCAGACCTTTATCATGGACTAGATGCAAAGAGAGGGGAACAGAGGACAGGAACTAAGCCCTGTAGGCTCAGCTGTAGAGCTCGCTGTATAGCTAGAGACAAACCTTGCCACAGGCCAGCAGGTGTGAAAGCATATGACCCTCTCTTGGGATGGGGAACAGCTTTGTGTCATGGTGGTATAATTATCTCAGCCTTTGTGTGCCGGTGGCAGATGCAGCGCTGGCCAGTATTTAATGGAGCTCAGCTGTTCCGTGAAGCAGTGTGGAGCCTCTCCAGGTTTTGAGTCCTAAGAAGAAGTGTAGCAGATACATACTGAAAAGTCCTCTCCTAAGACCGAGTCAGGGATTGGAATGAAAATAGCTAGAAGCCAAGGGGGGCATTAAAGGGGCCTGTCTGATGTGGACACAAAGGGTAAGGACTCTCTCGCTGAGAGAAGAGAGCAGACTCCTGGAGCAGCACATTGGTATCATCATCGAGATGTGAACTGGGGAACCGGGATTAAGGATCACTGCATGGAGCCATATGTTGGAAAGAGCAGTGAGAGAGGAGCTGTGGGTTCCAACAGAAACTTCAGCCCTTCTGGGTTCTGAGTCTGAAGCACTTGCATAAGACCTCAGTTCAGAAACAGCAGTGCAGCCTCAAGTCCATGTTCATATAATACAGAAAGGCCAGGGCTGTGGGAAAGCACAATAAAATTAAATGATTAAAACAGCATTCTATTTATTGTGCAAATAAGGTCGTAGACTAAAAAGAAACAGCTACAATTTATCTTACATGAGGACAGAGCTTGAACCAAGAAGAAATTTGTTTATTTGTTTATTTATTTTGCTGGAGCTTCCTAGCAAAAGAGGATATGAATCCAGGGGTTGGGACAGAGATTTAGGTCAATTGTGTGTTTGGATGTAAGCTTGAAGATGCACATGGTGACTGTCATTGTGTGGACGGAAGAGGGCAGGTGCCAGGTAAATGGAGACTCAGTCTTGTGCTTGGGGGCAGTTTGTTAAGACAGAAAAGTGTCCAGACTAACTAAAGTCGGGGCATTTTACAATTTCCAGTTTTGGTTCTTCAGTAATGACTGTAGTACTCAATCCTTAAATGTAAAACTCCCTCCTCTTCTCACAGATACATAAACTCATCACTTTAATTATGAAGATAGTGTTTGAAATGCAAACAGATGAAAAGTCTTTGGCAGTGTGGTTACAAATGATTGGTTGATTCATTTTCCTGGAGACAGAACATGCTCAGAAAGACTCAAGAAAGTCTAAGGATTTCAGTCACCATCTCTTCAAGGGCAGATATTAGCATCTCTGGCTGTTCCTTCAAAGGAACAGAGAGGCGTGGCAGTGTTCAGAGACACAGAAGTCATTGTCCCACCATCTTTAGTTACAGAACCAAGTCTACCTGAGTGGCAACTGAAATGTCTCTCCTTTCTTCCTTCACAGATTCCCAACACATGGGCAGTGACATTACTACAAGTTGGAGTTGAATTCATCCCTTCTGAGTGCACTTTCCATGTAGAGATCCATTCATCCAAAGGAAGGGAATACAGTGCTTAGGAGCAAAAAGGAGAAAGGTAGGTTTACTCCAGCTCTCATAGTCTAGGCTTTGGGAACTTTATATTACTGCTTTAATCAGTGTTCTATTGCTGTGAAGAGACACCATGACCATGGCAACTCTTATAAAAGAAAGCATTTAATGGAGGGCTTGTATAGAGTTTCAGAGGTTTAGTCCCTTATCACCATAGTGGGAAACATGGAGGCACACAGGCAGGCATGGTGCTGGCAAAGTAGCTGAAAACTACATCTTGATATGCTGGCCAGGAGAAAGAGAGACTCTGGGCTTGGCATGGGCTTTTGAAATCTCAAAGCCCACCCCTTGTAACACACTCCCTCCAACAAAGCCACATCTCCTAATGAAACAGTGTCTCTCCCTGGTGACCAAGCTCTGAGCCTCTGGGGACCATTCTCATTCAAACTACCACAACTATCAAGTTCTCATATCTGAAAGATGAAGAATTGATGTTAGATGAAATCTCACATCTCCTCAAAGTCACATATCCTAAGCTGAAGGATAAGCAGACCTTCCTGTTCGACAACCAAGGTGTCCTTAGTGACCGATTATGGCATGAGAGGGATCTCTGTTTCTTCAAAGGCAGATTGCTTCCCTACAGTGTTCCTCAAATTTGCTCAAGTATCAAATCTGGGCTATATAACAAAAATAATAACTTCCCTAGGTAGCAGAAAACTGATCCTAAGACACAGTCTCCTGTTAAAAAAAAAGTCCAATTGTCTTAATATCTAAATTGAGTGTTGAGTCCAACACAGCCTGAGCTTCACACACATCTCAAATGCAATGAAATTTGGGCACTCAGACAGCTCTGGGAACCAAGGAGAGGGAAGGAAGAGAAAGTAGAAATGAGACTCCTCCTGCAGCACATCCTGGAGGTCCAGGCAGAAGATTGTCTTTGCTCCAAGAGGAGTCTCTAGAGAAGATTGCATAGCAACTGTTCCTAAGACAGGCAGGCAGAGCTGGGTTACTTTTATTTGGAAAATGGTGTGCAGAAATATGAAAGAGTGGCGTGTTCTCCTAGGAGGCTTTGCTCGTCCTCTCTTTCTTGGGTTTCTATTACCGTGATAAAAATCATGACTAAAAGTGAGGTGAGGAGCAAAGGGTTATCTTCACCTTACACCTACAGTCCTTAATGAAGGGAAGTCTAGGGAAGAACTCAAGAACCTAGAGGCAACAACTGAAGCAGAGGCCATGGAGAAATGCTGCTTCCTGACTTGTTCTTCAGGCCTTGCTCAGCCTGTTCTCTTGTACCACCCAGCACCAGTGCCCAGGGGTGGCACTACCCTCAGGGGGCTGAGCCCCCACATGAATCATTAATAATAAAAAAAAAGCTGTACCGTAGAGTGCCCACAGGGAACCTGATGGAAACATTTTCTCAACTGAGGGTCCTCTTCTCAAACAAAAATCTAGCTTGTGCCAAGCTGATGAAAACAAAAACCAGGAAAGATAGCGAATTCAGCTCTGGCTATATTCTCCACTTTGGGCTTGCACCCTGCAAAATGGGGCTCTTAAAACAGATTAATCAATACTTTGAAACATTTCTCGACATGTCATATAGATATGTAGTTCTAATATATATATATATATATATATACATACATATACATATATATATACACACACACATACATATATGTGTGTGTGATATCCATTATATATTATCATTTGTATATAAATGAAATGTATATTCTGTTGGATGAATGACTACTCACATAATATAGAGAAGGTAAAGGCAAGCAGGCTTTGAGACAGGCAAACACAGGACATATTTAGCATCCTAGGATCCCATTTGACTTGGCCTGCATGTACCCCTCTTCTACTAATATTGTATTTGGAAGCTAAGGTTTCTTATCTGCCTGTAATGTACATACTCACATCTCTCCAAACAATGCACCTACAACCTACTACCCATACAAGACATCCACCTGCATCAAACATGCACAACCCTCTCTGGATGATGAAATAGGCTTCTCCTCCCCTAACAATAATCAAATCAAACATATGCAGAATAGGAGAGCTTCTTACTAAACTCAGATACACTCTAGGAAGGAACATGAGCAGTGAACAAGAACTTCAGTACTCAGATTTGTCAGTTTAAACAGTGAACCAAGTATGTCCCAGCAGCCAGACTCCTCCTCTTGAACTCCAGAAAAGGACCCCTGCAACAAATAGTCAGGCTCTTGATCACGTTCTTGCTGCTATGACCCACTGTTATGTAGCAATGAGTCTCTTTCTGATCTGCATTACTGCTTTGCTTTCGAATAAAGTTTTCTCTCCTTTGCAATCTGTGTAAGCCTTTATTCCAACTTTTTGGATTGGGGGCCAAGAACCTAGAAGTTGGCCTAGACTCTGATGACAGAATATAGCTTCAGAAGTCAGGAGTCTTTCTATACTACAGATAGGACAGAGAGTTCCTCTGCAAGGCTCTCCCTTGATAAAATAACAGAGAAAGAATGACAGGGGAATACCACTGAGTTTGGAAAATTCATAGAGCTATATAATGACATAGAAGTTGGGGGTGATCCTAGCTTTTCACTACTTATGAGGCCATTAAATGAAGTCTTCAATCTGAACACAGGTACATGAGGCAAAGAAGAAAACGGGTATCCAGTAAACTCTTTATTGCAAGAGAGCCAAATGCTCCTATTGACAAAAACCTGTCAATAAATGTATGGGAAATGGTACTATGTCCTAAACTTCTCATGGAATTATTGGTGAAGGCAAGAGTGATGATAACAGTACCAGCTGTCTGTCTGATGGTGAACAGACAGAAAGCTGGATTCTGAGAGGAGGGGAAGAAGAAAAAGGTGAATAAAGGACGTGAATGTAGTCGGCATTGACTTGGACTGTTGATCTTAATGATAAGCCAGGAAAGACAAGTCTGTTAATGTAGACTGAAATGAGAAACTGCAGCTTTATCAAGGATACTTAGATCTTAATAATTAGTTCAGAATTTCTCCAAATAAATTAACACAAAATTCTCATCAGAGATTAGAATCCGAAGATAACTTCCCCTACACAGACTACTTTGGGAAACCTGATTTATGCTTTTCCCAATAGAAGCTTAAAAGTATAACTTTGTCTTTAATCTGCTTTGCTTTGATAATTGCTAGAAACTCAGTTCAGGGAAATGGTAGAGAAATCCTGTAATTTTTTTTAAGACAACAGAAGTTGATGTTTACAGCTACTCATTTGTAACAAACCCTTTAAGGAATTGGCAGCAGCTGCACTGAACTGTGGCTACACTCTAAGGGCTGAGCCAAAATAAATTACATCCATTTTCCAGGAGAGGATTTTACTTTGACTTCTCTCTCTCTCTCTCTCTCTCTCTCTCTCTCTCTCTCTCTCTCTCTCTCTCTCTCTCTCTCTCACACACACACACACACACACACACACACACAAACACTCTTTCTCAGTCTGTGTGTGTGCACACACATGTACCCCATAATCCAGGAAAGGGTTTGAGATCTCTCGGTGTTAGAGTTACAGATGTCGTGACTATCTAACACGGGTTCTGGGAACCAAGTTCTGGTCCTGTGTGAAAACAGCACATGTTCTTACTGCTGGGCCCTCTCTCCAGGACCAATTGCCTCCATGTTTTGTGTTATAAAATATGCCAAGAATTTTCATTTAGCTTTGCACACAACTCTTGGAATAAAAGACCCAAGTACAGTTTCTTCTAGGCTAGGAAAGCAATTTACTAATGCAGCAATTTAAAAAAATATATTTTTATTTTAGACAAGGTCTCACTGTGTAGCCCTGACTGCCCTTAAACTCACTACATAAGCCAGGTTGGCCTTGAGTTCACAAAAATCTGCTTGCCTCTGCCTCAGAAGTACTGAGATTAAAGGCCTTCACTGCAACACCAGGCAGAGATTTTTTTCTGTCTTTCTCTCTAGAATGCTCAATTTATCTTTATCATCCCTTCTTCCTGCAAATGCTACTTACAATACTATTATACCCAGATCTGCAGAGTCCCCCAAAACCAACAAGTAAACCAAGTCCCATATGTAAAAAAAGCAAAGAGCTTTATTCTTACACAAGTTTGCAAACTCGGACTCTCCATGTACCCAATGTATTGGTGCAGTGGGAGAACCCTGAGCATAGTTGGCGTGGGGTTTTTATAATAGCAGAGGGATTTTTAAGATTCAGAACCCCTAATTGACTGACATTCGTCTAAGGGTGTCCTGGTGAAAAACCATGGGTGTGTGCTGGCAGGTGATCCTATCTACAATGGTCGGAATATTAGGAATTTCCTTTGGATGGTCTGTTTCTGAGTATAGCATGGGTGGTCTCAGTTGTCTTTCTTGGAACCAGGTATTAGGGTAAAGAGACTCGGGCCTACCTTCCTGTTGGTCTATAGGGCCTGTCTTGGCAGGTATGCACCAAGCTGCCCTGGATCCTAAAAAAAAACAGGCAGTATTAATTTTGTAACTGCCCACCTAACCCCTTCTCCCTCTACTTGAGTTGATGCCTCAAGAAGATTATGACATGGGTCTAGTGCAATCAAGAAATCAAGATAGAAAAAGAAGAAAAAAACAAACAAACAGAAAAAAATATGCCAGTATGTTTTGGTCGTTTTTTTTTAACCATGATATGTTTTGGTTTTTTTGTTGTTGTTTTTCTAACATAATAATAAGAGAGATCTAGAAGCCATGGCAGGGAGCAAAGGCTGGAATTGAAAACAGCTGCCTTGTGGATCTGCCCAATTTGCGGGACCAGTGGTAGTGGTGGCAGGGACAGTTTGAGGAAAAGCAGAGCCGGCATGACACTGGCAGAACATTCACAGTTGGTGGCTGATAGTTTGAGAGTTAATACCTTAGCTGAAAACATGAAAACCCACGAAAACACCACAGGGCCTATAGAAGAGCATCCTCTCTCTATAGGCGGGGTGTTAAAGCCTGACTGGCTCCAGTCCAGGTCACTGAGAAGCCAGACGGGGTAGAGGCTGCTCTGAGTGGTCTCTCGCGGTGGGGACCACTTACAAGTGGTAGAAAAGAAAAGAAAAGAAAAGAAAACAGGGAACCGTTTCCTATGCATAACCCCAGCTGCACAGACTTTAAGGGCAACATTGAATAAATGGGACCTCCTGAAGTTGAGCAGCTTCTGTAAAGCAAAGGACACTGTCACTAAGACACAAAGGCAGCCTACTGACTGGGAAAAGATCTTCACCAACCCTGCAACTGACAAAGGTCTGATCTCTAAAATATATAAGGAACTCAAGAGACTAGACGGTAAAATGCCAATTAACCCAATTAAAAAATGGGGCGCTGAACTGAACAGAGAATTCTCAACAGAAGAAGTTCGAATGGCCAAAAGACACTTAAGGTCATGCTCAACCTCCCTAGCTATCAGGGAAATGCAAATCAATACAACTTTGAGATATCATCTTACACCTGTCAGATTGGCTAAAATCCAAAACACCAATAATAACCTTTGCTGGAGAGGTTGTGGGGTAAGGGGCACACTCATCCATTGCTGGTGGGAATGCAAACTTGTGCAACCACTTTGGAAAGCAGTGTGGCGGTTTCTCAGGAAATTCGGGATCAACCTACCCCAGGACCCAGCAATTCCACTATTGGGAATCTACCCAAGAGATGCCCAATCATACAACAAAAGCATATGCTCATCTATGTTCATAGCAGCATTATTTGTAATAGCCAGATCCTGGAGACAGCCTAGATGCCCTTCAGTGGAAGAATGGATGAAGAAACTGTGGAATATATACATGCTAGAATACTACTCAGCGGTAAAAAACAATGACATCTTGAATTTTGCAGGCAAATGGATGGAAATAGAAAACACTATTCTGAGTGAGGTAACCCAGACCCATAAAGATGAACATGGGATGTACTCACTCATATTCGGTTTCTAGCCATGATTAAAGGACATCGAGCCTATAAGTTTGGGATCCTTGAGAAGATAATAAGAAGGTGAACTCCCAAAAAAGATATAGTAATCCTCCTGGATATTGGAAGTAGACACGATCGCCAGGCAAAATTGGGAACTTGAGGGTTGGGCAAGACTGGGCCAAGGGAAGATGGGGAGAGAAAAGTGTGAAGGGGAGAGCGGGGGGAGCTCGGAGGAATGGGGTGCTTGGGATATAGGAAGGGTGGATATGAGAGCAGGGAAGCATATATCTTAATTTAAGAAAAGAAAAGAGAAAGAAAAATTTGGGAGACCCTGGGCCCCAAATCAAATGCACCATGTGCAGTGCTAGCACAGGAGGACCTACCCTGGGTTGTCCGGTTCCATTTTTAGCTATAGAAAACAACCAGAGATGAATGTTAGTGAAGGGCTCAACCATAGCCGTGAAGGCTGTGGTTGAGGGCTGGAAGGGGAAAACTCACCACCGAAGCTGCTGGTGTGCATAGAGGTTGGCGTTCAGGCAGATAGAATGTAGAGCTGTTGCAAAGAAACCTGGTTCCAGAACCCAGGGTTCCACGCGTCCTCAACTGGCCGGCCCACGGGCCATAGGGAAAGTGGAAAGAACCTGGCCAAGTTATAACCACCAATGTTATGGTTAAAAATAAAATGCTGCAGGTCTCTCTTATCATTATGCTCACAAAACCTTGCAGCTCAAAAATCATGCCTTATCCATACAACATATGACTGCTGCAATTTTGACTGAGGTCAGGTGACCTTACCACTATCTTAACTGAGATCAGGTGACTTCACCATCATCTTAACTGAGAGCCAGGTCAGGTGACTAAATTCCAGATGACAGAGCTCACACATGTGCACAAAGGCTCACACAGCTGTGTCATACATAGGTGATGCAACCATGCCTCACGGGAGACACACAGGACCCTTTAAGGTCCCCGGGGCCATAAGGCACTTCTGCCTGAGGGCTTGTCCACACATGTGTGGCCCTAGAACCCGGAAGTGTCAGCCATGCTATATGACTGAATCATAACACTATTCATTTAAACACTCAACCCTGCAGTCTTAGTCCCTGTTTTAATGAGCTGCCGTTTCTGAGAAGCAGATCCATTCCCAGGGCCCTTCAAACTTGCTGATATGTGACTGGCTTTTTCATTCCATCCACTGAGACATATGAATCAGCCAGCAACTTGTGGTTCTGAAAAACACCTACGTTTCTCTTCAGCATTTCCAGCAGTCAGGTTAAAGTATAATAATAGACCACAAGTGTGTAGAAGGTCTGCCTCCCGGGAACAGAGAGAGGGACACCCTGGAGCAAAGTTATATGTATCTAATTATGAAACCCTAAGGAGAGAAAATCCCCCTTTCTCTCTTATTTATTTTCTGGCATTTTTTTCTCATCTGTCTCCTTACTTAACTCTCATAAGAATTGTCTAAGGTGAAAAACATCACCCCTCAGTCTTCTCTGGATCTTATTTCCTTTATTTTCATCAACGATACATGATAATATATGAAAAATTATAACCACATATGAAAAAATAAAGCAAACAAACTTGCCATAAAAACAATGCCCCCCAACACACCTCTCCTCACTCAAGATTTGCAGAACTCACCACTTCTACCTGTTAGTTATCCTCCTGGATAGTAACCACTTCCTCCCTGCAACACAGAGCTGGAAGCACAAATGCCTGCAATATTGGGGCAGGGGGTGTAAATTTCAGAATAGGTTACACATAAGCCAGACCACCTCAAGATAATATAGTGTGGTAACTGAGAGCCTGTTCTTGTCTATGTGGATTTAAAGGTACTCAGTACACTAGAAATCTCACCTGCCCAATGAATCTAGCCCTCAGAGACTTGACTTGGAGCCTTGTTTGAAACTATCTGTATCAATTTAGGTATATCTAAATATAGATACCAGCTCTCTACTTTAGAAACAGTTCAGATTTTTCTAACACAAACATCCTTTTCTGCTATCCCTCTTTTCAGATTTAGACAATTATGTTATATCTCTAAATACATTAAGTTTTTAGCTTATGGTCCATCAACTGCTGTTACTTTTCTTCTTCCTTTTCTTTGAGGGTAGGTAGGTGTTAAAAGAGATCTTTACTATATACCCAAAGTTGTTCTGGAATTCACTATGTAGCTCATGCTAGCCTTAAACTCATAGCTATTCTCCTGCCTCCACCTTAATTCCAGGATTAAAAGTATGAGTCCCACCCACTTTTTCTTGCTACTCTTTATTAGGATACCATTTGTCTAAGATAGGGTTACTATTACTGTGATGAAATACCATGAGCAAAAGCAAGATGGGAACTATAGGATTTATTTGACTTACTTTTCTGCATTGTAGTCCATCACTGAAGGAGGCCTGGACAAGAACTCAAACAGGGCAGAAATCTAGATGCAAGGGCTGATACAGAGGCCATGGAGGGGTGCTCAGCCTGCTGTCTCATAGAATCCAGGGCTATCATCCCAGGGATGGCCCCACCCACGATGTATTGTACCCTCCTACATCAATTCCTAGTTAAGAAAATGCTCTACAGACTGGAGCCTACAGAGCAATGCTATGGATGCATTTTTTAGATCTAGGTTCTCTCCTCTCAGAAGACTGTAACTTGTGTAAAGCTGACCTAAAAAATACCAAGCACACCATTCTGTCTTTCTCTCTTCCATTCTGCCATCTTCTATTTTCTGTCTCTGGGGTTGCAAATTTTATGTTATTGAAGTTCATATTGACTTTATCTTTGATCATACAAAGATTTGTCATGTTTGTGTGATGGGATTATTATGATTACTTATATGCTGGATCACAGGACCCAGATAATTTGGGAAAACTCCAGACAAACAAAGGTACTTTTCGATGAGATTAACATCTAAACAAGGTAGCTTTGAACAAAGCAGACTGTGCTGCAACATGTGGGTGGGATTACCGAGGCATCCCAAAATTGGAAACCCTGCTTCCAAGCAGTTTTAGGATCCTTCCTTTCTCCATTCTACCCACTGGCTGAAGATTATCAGCATGCCCATCTTCACAACCATTTAAACTCATTCCTTAAAATAAATCTCCATCTTTATCTCTTCACCCCCCCACACACAAAATATTGACTATATTTTTTCTTGAAGCACCTTGCTAATACAAACTTTTATATATCTAAAACATGAATCCAATTATATTTCCATTCACATAATTTCCAGTGTATGAACTCTGAAAATAGTATTTGCTGCTAAACCAAATCATACACAGAGATCACAATCTTTTTCACCACAAATCAAAACAAATTACTCCTACACTATTTTAACAAAATCATGCTCGCTGCCTAAGAATGCAAATATTATATTTTCTAATTACTTATCCATGATTTATTGCCTCATTTTAATACAATTAATAGCAGTACACATGCTTTCTTAGAGCTTGTAAAAATTGCCTTTCTTTGGCATACAGTGAATCTTTTTCTTAGGCATGTACTTTGGAGACAAACGTTGTCCTCTTAGAATTTAATTGGGGTAGTGTTGTGGTTTGAAAGGAAATGGCCTCTCAAGGGAGTGGCACTACTAGAAGGTGGGACCTTGTTGGAATAGGTGTGGTCTTGTTGAAGGAATTGCGCCACTGTGGAGGCAGGCTTTGAGGTTTCATACATGGTCAAGCCATACTCAGTGTTGGAGACCACTTTCTGTTTCCTACAAGTCAGGATATAGGAAACTCAGCTCTGTCTCCAGCACTAGGTCTGCCTGCATGCCACCATGCCACACCATGATGATAATGGACTAAACCCCTCAAAATATAAATCACCCCAATTGAATGTCTTTTCTTTTTTAAGAGTTGCAGTGGTCATGGTGTCTCTTCACAGCCATAGTGATAAGTATTGGGTCCCCAGTAGAAGGGTTCCTCTGTTGCTGATGCAATAAGTTGAATCAAACTGAATTAATAAATCCAGATTTAATGAACAGAACACTGCAAAGTAGAGCACCTCTGGATAGCTCTCAAGAAGGCAGGAGACAGAACAGAACATGAGAGCACACATGGCAAATCTATGGGCTGGGTCTTAAATAGCCAGTAGGTGTGGTCCCTGTCATCTCCAGGGGAGGAGCCTCCAGTGGTGGACTTTCTCAGAAGGGGAATCTGGAATGAGGCAACTCCAGGGAGCTGCTGCTTGGTATGCTGAGGGCAGGGTCTGGAACAAGCCTTCCCCACAACCCCCCCCCCCCCCCCCCCCAGCCCAAGTTGGAGATTCCAAACAAATAGAAACCCAAATTAAGACAGAAGTTGGTACCAGGGGCTAGGGTAGTACTATGAATACCTGTCCATTCTTTTGTTTGGAGGAATCTGGACTTTGGTACTTTGGGTTAGGAAAGCAATTGAATGTTTTAAGGACTGCTTAATGGGTCATACTAAATAGGAGCATGGAAGACAATGATGACGACGACGATGAGGAGGAGGAGGAGGAGGATTTAAACTGTGGCAGTGGAGTCTGGCTCAAGAGGTTTCAGAGGAGAAGAATTTTAATATGTTGCCTAGAGATCTTTCTGGTGATAATTTGGTAAAGAAAGTGACTGTTTTTTGCTCTAGTCCAAAGAGTCTACCTGAAGTTAAAGTGAAGAGATTCAGATTAATTCTATTCACAGAGAAAATCTCAAAACAGCCTAGTATACACTCTGTTGTGTGGTTACTAGTGTTCATGCTTATAAAGATTTATAATGGAAAAGAGCAAGTTGAGCAAGAAAACCACTTGAGAAAAAAGGAACACCAGGAAGTGGAACGGAGTTGAGTCCTGCATTCCAGGAGATAAACAGATTAAGAAATGGAATAAAAGGAGTGGTGACCTCAGGGCAAGATTCCACCCAGCTGAGTTTCCAACTTGTATAAGGGAATTAAAGAAAAGTTTTAGAGCCAGGTGTGGTGGTGCACATCTTTAATATCAGCACTGGGAAGACAGAGACTGATAGATCTCTGAGTTTAAGGCCAGCCTGGTCTCACCATCTGAAACAGAAATTGGTGAAGCTGTAACTGAACGAGGGGGTCATGTCCCAGCACCAGTAAGAAGTAGAACTTGGCAGCTTCAGCCACAGGTTCTGGAGTTAAAAATAGAAGAAAGGGGCTTTGGAATTTGCCTCCACAATTAAGGAGAGCTCCTAAGGCCAGGCAGGTGTCTGGGTGTCCCTGAATAGAGGCCTAGAGAGACCATTGTGTGAAGCTATGGAATCTAGCCTGGATAATCTTGGAGACCCCAAGATGTTGGAGATTCTAGAGCCATGGTATACCTACCAAGGAGAGCTGCTAACAGAGAGTAGAACCAGCCCAAGAGAAAGAAGTGTGTTGCAGTCCATAAAGCTGAACGGAGTTGGAGATCTGAAGAGTACTTTGACATCAGACATAGAGATGCAGAGTTTAGAGTTTGACCTGACAGTTTTGGATGTTGCTTTGGTCCAGTATTTCCTCACTGTGCTCCCTTCCCTATGTTTTGGAATGGTAATGTATATTCTGTGTCATTGTGTGTTGGAAGTATGTAATCTGCTTTTTGATTTTGATTTTACAGAAGATTATAGGTAAGCAATTGCATGAATCTCAGAAGACACTTTGAACTTCAGACTTTTAAATAAGTTGGAGATTGTTATAGACCATTAGAAATTTTGAAGTTGGACTGCATGCATTTTTGAACAATGATATGGCTACAAGCTTTGGGGGGCCAGGGAGTGCACTGTGATCGTTCAAAAGAAAACAGTTCCCAAATGGTGTGGTACTATTAAGAGATATGGCCTTGCTGGAGAAAATGAGCAACTGTGGATGTGAGCTTTGAAGTCTCATATATGCTAAAAACCACTCTTTAGATAAGGGTAAAAAGCAGTCACTTTCTTTATCAAAATATTGCAAGAAAGATATCTAGGCAACATACTAAAATTCTTCTCCTCTGAAACCTCTTGAGCCAACTTCCCACAGTTCGACTCGTTATTATCAGCATCGTTGTCTTCCAAGCATGTAGTATGACCCATTAAGCAGTGCTTAAAGCATTCCACTGCTTTCTAACCCACGGTACCAAAGTCCAAATTCCTCCAAACAAAAGGATGGACAGGTCTTTCATAGAAATACCCAAGTCCCTCATACCAAATTCTGTTTTAATTAGGGTTTCTATTGCTGTGAAGAGACACCATGACCACTGAAACTCTTATAAAGGAAAAATATTTAACTGGGGTGGCTTACATCTTCAGAGGTTTGGTCCGTCATCAAGGCCCCACCTTCTAATAGTGCCACTCCCTTTGGGGACCATTTTCTTTCAAACCACTACAATCTTAATGAATGTTCCTAAGGATTCTTATGTCATATCTTTAAAGTTTCTGTAAAAGTCTCTGAGGGACCATTGTTTTTGTCTGTTGTTTCCTTGTTTTGAGACAAGGTTTCACTATGCATCTCCTGCTGACCTCTAGCTTGGGATCCTTCTGCCTCAGCCTCATGAATGCAGGCATTACAGGCACAAGCTATCATGCCTGATTGAGACCACTGCTTTTCCCTAAGTTCCTATAGTAATCACAGCTGCCCAGGACAAAGAAAAACGGAGTCACTTGCATAAAATACCTAGTTTGTACTTTGTAAGAAGCTTGTTTAAAACAGAATGAGGAGAGTCTAGCCAACCTGTGTCAGAGTAAGCAAGACAGCTGCCTCCTCTCAGAGTGGGTTATTCCACTTCATCCAACCTAATCTAGAAAACCCCTCACTGACATACCCAGAGATTTTCCCCTAGGTAATCTTAGATCCCCTCAAGTTGACAATCTATAGTGATCATCACACATTCTTAGTTTTCTTCTAGTCCTGCCTGTACTGTGTACTTCATTCGCTACACAAATAATATGGAAAAGCCAACCAGTTCTCAATCTCTCCTACCCTCTTCATCTCTCTTCCCTCCTCTCTGGCATTATAATTTAGAGCAGCTGTCGAGTGGACACGGAAGATCTTTTGATGTATATTCCAGAAAGAAAACCTATTTAGAACAAGGACAGTATTTATGGCCAAGATAAAATTTATTTAAGTCACAATTTCTGGTAAAATATCACCCAAAGTAGCTATAAATATGAAGTTTCCAAACATTGTTGGTAATAAGTAAAGCAAGTTTCTACAGTTCAAGTAAAGCATAATTGGCATACTGGGTTAAAGTTGCCTTTGCTCCTTGCCTTTTCTAATTAGATGCTTCATCTGGCATCAAAGCTTCTCCTTCACATTCAGTAATCTACTCAACTGACCATGTTAGTAAGTAAAATAACCTGCTTTGATGATCATTCCATAGATGGCATTCTGTGTGTCTCATGAAGAGAAAACCAGAACATGTACTTTTTAGTTTTTTTCTTTTTTTTTTTTTTTGAGACAAAGTCTCATTATATAGCCCTTGAACTCTGGAATCTTATGTTCAGTCTCTACTGAACTGGAATATAAGTGTGTACCACTGTGCCTGGCTCAATTTTAAGTCCCGTAGACTCATTCTCTTCCCCTATTTCTGCTTGCTACTTTTAAATGCTATTGAAAATAAGTCATCTTTTATATCTATTTTTGGTATTTATAATCTTTATTAACAATTTAACATGTTTCCTTCAAGATTATTTACTTTATTAGTTGTATTACTAAAAGAATTTTAAAGAAATATATTCTGGTGCTAACACAAAGGAAAATGTTACAAAGAAATCATGTAAAATTGAACAAGGCTGTAGATTGTTACAGTCCGTTTCCTATCGTGGTAGCCCAATACCACACACAGAGTAAGTTATAAACAAGGGAGGTTTGCTTAGACTGAGGTTTACAAGAACATATCAGGCTATAACCTTGTTGGCAGCAGGGGCCAGAGGAATCCCAAGTCATGGGGAGGATTCTGTCAGGGCTCCATCCATCAATTCCTTAAAGTCTCCCTCTAAACACTAGAGCAAATTAAGTTTTATCCTCTCAGAGTCTCACTTTGGGGGTTCATTTTCAGCCCACAAAGCCCTCTAGGGGCCCACTCAAAACATGTCTGAACCATAGAATGAATTTTAAATATACCACAGTGTCACTCGTTCTGAGAGATTTAAAGAAATGTCTAATCACCCAGATAGAAAGGACACCGAGAAACCAGAGAAAGAATTCCATGCAAGACCAGCTTGGTGAAACAATGGTTTTGTTACAGTTTCTTATAAAAGCTTGGATGACTCAAAAATCACCAGAAATTCCCATACCCAATATATCTAATTCACTGCCCGTCACATCAATGGAGAGTCCCCTACCCCTGGTCAATCTTCTACCTCCTGTATACTCCTGAATTTACAAAGCCTACAGGCAGGTGAAACAGGATGTACTGGTCAAAAATTCTCAGCTGGGAGTCTCAAAAGCACCCCACACACACACTTGCAGGGGGGAATTGCAGCCTTACCACCAGAGACACAGCCAGCACTGCATTATTCTATTCTTTCCTCTGCCTTGAGTGTGGACTCTTCAGGTTACCACAGTAACTCCTCTTCATGACAATGGCAGACATGTCACACTCAGAGAGGAAAAAGCTTCGGTACAATAGGACCTTATACGAGACGTGTGTGTGTGTGTGTGTGTGTGTGTGTGTGTGTGTGTATACATATGTGTGCATGCACATATCTCCGTTTATACATACTGTATATTGTGAGAGAGAAGGAGACAGAGACACACAAAGAAAATTGCAAAAAAGATTGAAAATGGATCTCAAAGATTCTATTTATGGTAGTCTGAAT